>NC_133229.1:17500-317500 GCF_040436345.1 Pagrus major
AATGTGTTATTTACGTTTTCGCAGTATCTAGGTGTTACGGTATACCAAGGTAATTAGGAATCTAGAATGGTTCTTCTTTCTAATGCCACTTTTCCACCAAAATTAGCCGGTCTACACAGGTTTCTTTTTTTAAACGTGGGTCAACCCTCTAAAAATCGCCTACTGACCCCATCCCCACTTCCCGAAGGCAAGACAGCCCTATCTGACACGTTTCATGTCATGATTGTGCTGGAAACACTTGTATAAGAAGAGAAAACAATAGATTGCACGAAACCGCATCCCAAATTATTCTTCCATATATATGCACCACCACCGGATGTTGATAACGCGTTATCACTTCTTGAGCGGAATTTAGCGTGTTCGTGCTGATAGAAACCTGTGTCTACTGCAGAGTCAATTGACCTGGGTGTAAATGTCAAGCGTACAAATTCCCAAAGAAAAAAAAAAATCTACAAAATTGACTCAAAATCATGGCAGGCAGCAGTAAGTTACTGCGGTGTTCCTTGTGATCTAACCAGCCCATTTTACTTTCTACCCATCTGAACTGACAGTCAGTTTGAGATAGCACTGAAGATGATGGAACTGTTGTATGAGTAAGTGAAATTGACACTCTTGAGAAACTAGCAATTTACTATGAATTTTCTATGAAAAAGGTGATACCGCCTCAGGCAAATGTTGATTTATAATAAAACAGAAGGAAGATACATTTGAGATTTGAGAATGTTTTTCAGTAGTGATATTAAAGAAGCACAGCTGACTGCCTGTGAATAGTTTTTTTCATCTTTTTTGCTTTCCCATCTTCGCAAACTGTGTGTCCTGCTGTCTTCCCTGAAGATTGATGAGCAGCTGGTGCAGAGCTCTGGGAAGTTTCTCATACTGGACAGCCTGCTGCCTGCACTGAAGGAAAGGGGACATAAGGTGACACAGCACACAGAGCCAAACGTGTAACTTCATCATCAGCAATGAAAAAGGATTAATTTAAGCCTTTTGAAATAACCAGTAGCCAGTTTTACTTCTGCTGGGTCTACTGGTTCGGGGTAATGTTGACTATAATAGAAATCAGTTAATGGTGTGTACAGTTACCTGCTCTTAACCCCCATAAAGTATATCCTATGTCATGTTTTGGCTGACCTCTAACCAACAAATATGGGGGTGCGTGAATTTATCACCTCATTAAGTCATGAGATGCTGTTGAAATGTTAACTTGGTGATCTTTATTCAAAATATTTACTTCTGCCACAGTTAAACTCTACCTGAGAAACACTATTACTATCTCTAAAAAACACATATTTTTACCTTTACCATATATCTAAAAAATGAAATTTAACAAATTTATTCCTGCTTTATGCAGGGTTAGGGTTAGTTACTCTGGGTTACTTTTTCTTCTTAGTTTTATTTATGACCTGATTATTCATAGTTGTGTTCTAAAATAACAATCTTTATAATTGTATTTATTTTACTTCTGATTTTCTCTTTGGACTTTTAATTTTACCTATGACCAAAACAAGTTTCCATACAGACAACGCACCATACTTATAGCTAAAGAGTCAGCAGACTAGTGAAAGCAGCAATGCACCATCTGAGAAAAATAATGTGTATGTAAACATATTCTGCTAGGACCCCCCAAAAAATGTGCATAATATGACCTCTTTAAGATAATCAAAAGACAAATTCACATTTTAATTGGTCTCATATTAGTTCAGTTAATATAACCCACTCTGCTTTGTGGTAATGAATTGAAGCCCACAAACATTCGTACATTTTGACCACCTGGAAAGGCCTCCCATTAAAAAAATGCACACACTGAATTTAGTAAAGGGTCCTGCATCCTGTGCAGGACAACCTCTAATAATGCCTGCAGATCTGAATTAGGCTAATTTCCATTATTAAGTACAATTCAGATACAATCAAATAAAAATTGGCTTAATGTAAGTAATGTATGTATTTCATGATCCACTTGTACAGTAGATTTGTTTATTTCAGTTATTAAAATTCAACTTAATGTACGGTACTGTAAATCCTGGCGTATTTAAGGCCTGTGTTAATTGCCATATCTATATGCATTAAGGGAATTTAGCATGTATTCTCACTGTAATTAATGTTTCAGCTAATGTCAAGGCATAGTGTGATGGTGCTGCTGTGTGTCAACAGTCCTCTGTCCATGCTGTTTGTTGTCTTTGGTTATTTCCATACCAGTATGTTTCTGACTTGTATGCGTGGTTGACTGTTGTGGTCCAGGTTCTGATCTTCAGTCAGATGACATCCATCTTGGATATTTTGATGGATTACTGCTATCTGCGGGGCTTCCAGTACAGCAGACTGGATGGCAGCATGTCATACGCCGACAGAGATGAAAATGTGAGTTAACAAAAATGTTGTACATCTAATATATTGTAAAGCATTCTGAGCAGGTGACTGTGGGATGGTTGTGTATACTCTGCTCATTAAGAGAGATAGAAAGCAGTGTGAGGCTCTTGTGATCCAGAATTAGCAGATAACAAAATTGCTGCGCTCAGGGCATTTCTCTGCAGTTTTTTCTAATTTGTGAGAACTGTGACATGTCCATGCTGTGGCATCACCAGCTTTTTCTTGTCCCACAGATGACCAAGTTTTCCAAAGATCCAGAGGTGTTCCTGTTCCTGCTGAGCACCAGAGCAGGCGGACTGGGGATCAACCTGACAGCTGCTGACACTGTCATCATCTTCGACAGTGACTGGGTGGGGTAACAAACTGAAACCATGTTACCATTCGAAGTGTTTCTCTCCATGTATTGTGTTTAGTCAGAGTGGTGTCCCCCCCTTCTCAGAACCCTCAGGCAGACCTGCAGGCTCAGGACCGTTGTCACCGCATTGGGCAAACCAAACCAGTGGTGGTGTACCGCCTGGTCACAGCCAACACCATCGACCAGAAGATCCTGGAGAGGGCTACAGCCAAAAGGAAGCTGGAGCAGATGGTCATCCACAAGAGTGAGTGGCTGCACTTTCATGGGATACCCCCAAATCATACACCACAGCAGAAGATTATCTTCTGTAATACAAACCTGTTTGATCTTATCAGGCACCACAGATTGCAAGCACTGGAGCACGCGTGGTCTGAAATCTGCGCTTAGTGTAAACTTTAAAGATCGCTTCTTTTCTTTCATCCACAGATAAGTTCAAAGGTGGGAGGGCAGAGCTGAACCAAAGTAAAAGCTGCATTGATCTGGATGAGCTGATGGAGCTGCTCAAAGCCAGAGGCACTGAGAAGTAAGAAATGAGAAATATTTAAACGAGATACGTTTAAATCTTTAGAGAAAATACATGAAAAGTGAAATTGGTTGAGTCTGTACTGGGACTGAACTTGTCGACAGAAATGGAGGGTAACGTTTGGCTCTAACTTTTGTGCCTCTCAGGGAAGTGAAAGCATCAAGGGGGAAGGTGATCAGTGACAAGGACCTGGAGGTTTTGCTGGATCGCAGTGACTTACTGGGTGAGGAGACACACAACTCAGCAGCTTTCAGGAGGTCATGTAAAATATATTGTTGTAGGAGACTACCTTCTTAACTGCAAAACTAATGAATGCTGAAGCTGCGATGGTTTTAATTTTTCATCAATTTAGTGTGCTGAAGTGAAGTGTTGTTGTGTTTTCAGACAAAGGAAGGGGGAGCATGAAGAAAGAGAAGGTGGGCGTCTTCAGAGTGATCGATGCCAAAGAGTCATCAGAGATCACGTTGACCTGAGAGCGCTTGAAATTTTATCTCGGATATGAACTTGAGACCACAGTCTTCTGCTGCACCTACTGTAGACGGCTCACAACAGCTGTCACTTGTAGTAGATAGTGAAGCTTCCAGAAAATACCCTGAAACTGCTGTTTGTAGACTGAATAGTGTATTTTTTGTCTTTTACTTTCTTTATTGACTTGATAGTCCTGTTTATCGAGCTTTTTGTGTTTTACTGTTTTTGTGTTGAACATAGTCTGTGTACCCTTTTTAAGATTTGATCTCCACTGGGGTTCTAAAGTCTGTCAGTATCATTGATCATTTTCATGCCAAAAGATGAAGAAAAAAGGATTCTGTTTGCCCAGATGGTTGAACTCATTTTCTCCTTGGCAGTGCCATTAACATGATCATTGGGCACAATAACCTTCCAGCAATACCCACAACACATGATCTTTATTTCAAAATGTCCTCTGACTGTTAACATGCACATGGTTTGTGCAACTGTTTAACAAGACAAAGCTATAGTAACATGATTTAATTAAGTTAGTCCTCTTCAATGTTAATTGTCCATTCGAAACCGATGATCTTTAAATATGTTGTAATCAAAGCACTTTCATGCAGGTGAAGCATACATTTTCTTTCATGTCTTTTTATCTAAATAAACTATGGCCTCATAACTGTATTATGTGTTTTTCCCTCAGTATTTTCTAGTTCTCCATTTTCCCTGTGAGCCCATGCTAGGTTCCTGACAACGCGTTAGTTACTACGGGCTGTTACATGCTCCCTCTCTGTGGCCAGGATGTGTCACTGTGGCTGGTGATTGGCCGCTTACCTGGCCAGGTGACAGCAGTTTGGCTGATTGGTAAAAATCCAATAAGAGGGGGTAGGGCACTAGGCTCTGGTCTCTCTTGCTCACGCTCTAACCTCATTCCACCTGACGCTGACCATGTGGTAGTATGTTTATTTGTTTTTTGTTTGTTGTTTCTCTGATGGGTACGGTAGTTTAGTTTTCGTGGCTTTATTTTCTGTAGGTTTAGTTGTTTCTTTTTTAGGGTAGAGGGTTAGCCCCTAGATCTGACGGTCCTGGTGGGTTGGACTGGGTGGCTGCCCTTTTTTTGTTTATTTTGGCTGGCCCATCAGTTAATTTGTTTGTTTGCTGGTCCTTTTAATAAATTTATCTTTCTTTAAACTACCACTGGTTTGTTATCTTGTGTTGGACCTCGTCCAAACAAAGGTGGATACTTGGCTTAGTGGCAGTAAGCCTGGGTAACCTGTTTTCTTTTTTTTTTTTTTTTTTTTGGTTACTTTGTTGTAGTGTTTGTTGCACGGCAGTTTTGGTACTGAGTGTGCAGTAAGTTGCTGTAGGTTTTGTAGCCTTTGAGGATGGAGTTTGTATTGGATAAGTTGGTGGACACACCTACTCTCGACGTGTTTGATCTATGTACTAAAAATGATCTGCTCTTAATTGCTGAGCATTGTGACATAGCGGTGGCAAAACAGACTAGGAAGCATAATATTAAAGCGGAGGTGTATGCTGCCCTAGTTGATAAAGGTCTCTTTCCGCACTTTCGGGGTGCTAATAAAAATCCCGAGCAGTCAGGTCTATTTGTGGATGATGCAGTCAGGCTTAAGGAGTTGGAGGTTGAGCTGCAGCGGCTGTCCTTAAGGGAGAAAGGGCTGCAGCATGACCTGGAGACTAAGAAGCTTGAGTGTTGCTTGCGCGAGCTAGCCAGTCTTTTTTATCCTGGAGGACGTTCTGCCTTTCAGTCAAAAGTCCGCTATTGGTTCAAATATCCCTGTTAAAGATTTCGGTATGAAGGAAATAGGTGTGCTGCTACATAAGGTCTCTGTGGGGTCAGACCTCGTGTCAGGTATAGTTGCTGTGGGGGTCCGCCCTGAGTTCCCAATTAAGGGGGTGGCCTTTGTGATCGGGAATGATTTGGCTGGGGGGAAGGTGTTGATGACGCCAGATGTAACAGCGTTTGAGCCGACAAGGAGCCTCTTAACGACAGTACCTGTTCTTTCCGCACCTTGTTAGGACCTGCCGTTTAAGTTGGCTATCGATGCTAGTGGAGTGGGTGCTGTCCTCCTCCAAGAGGATTCTGATGGGGCTGAGCACCCGGTCTCTTACTTTTGAAAGAGGCTAAACTTTCATCAGAAATGGTATTTGACGATCAAAAAAGAAACATTGGCGCTTGTTATGGCATTGGAGCATTTCAAAGTTTATTTGAGCTCCTCTAGTGTTCCTGTGATTGTTTACACAGATCATAACCCCCTCGTTTTTCTGGATAGAATGCGTAACAAAAACAAACGTTTGATGAGTTGGACTTTGCGTGTGCAGACTTTCAATGTGGCAGGGATAATGCTCTGGCTGTCGCGTTTGTAGTTTGCCTATTAACTGAACACTGTCTCATGAGATGATTGTATATTTGTGTTAATCAGTTTTTTTTTTTTGTTTTTTTTTTTTTTCTCTCTCTCGCTCAGGACCATGTTCAGTATCTTTAGTGTGGGGGTGTTACATGCTCCCTCTCTGTGGCCAGGATGTGTCACTGTGGCTGGTGATTGGCCTCTTGTCTGGCCAGGTGACAGCAGTTTGGCTGATTGGTAAAAATCCAATAAGAGGGGGTAGGGCACTAGGCTCTGGTCTCTCTTGCTCATGCTCTAACCTCATTCCACCTGACGCTGACCAGGGAGGCAGGCAGTCAGTCAGCTGGGAGGCTGACTGTGGTAGTATGTTTATTTGTTTTGTTTGTTGTTTCTCTGATGGGTACGGTAGTTTAGTTTTCGCGGCTTTATTTTCTGTAGGTTTAGTTGTTTCTTTTTTAGGGTAGAGGGTTAGCCCCTAGATCTGACGGTCCTGGTGGGTTGGACTGGGTGGCTGCCCTTCTTTTGTTTATTTTGGCCGGCCCATCAGTTAATTTGTTTGCTGGTTCTTTAATAAATTTATCTTTCTTTAAACTACCACTGGTTTGTTATCTTGTGTTGGACCTCACTTAAAGGGGGGGGGGGGGACTTGAGTGTCCAGTCTTTAGAGCATGCATGCCAGTTTTAACAGTGCAATTAATATGCTAACTTGATCCAATTTTGAGTCATTTGACATACTTTCACCCCTTAAAAGTAGAATGGTGTCACATTTTTTTTGGAAGGCTGACTGTTTAGATTTACAAAATACTCTTGTCTTAACACATGCATGATTACTTTCTGGATGACTCCCAATGATAAAAAAGCCCAGGGTAATTAGGAGTTGTTACAATGTCTTGTTTTGTGGTAAGTCTTCTGTTATAATCATCACACTCATCAAATTAGCTGAGATGTGAGAACATTACATCATTAAAAAGTAACGGGCCACCTAAAGTGATCAGACGGGTTGGGAACAAATCAACAGGTTCGTCAAAATGACTCAGACCTTTAAATCAAATGTTGGCTTGTTTAATCTGTCTGATCCTCAGCCACAACAGTGGTTGTTGATCTATTGTACAGTCTGGTATGCTTTAAAGTTGAGTTTCAGGTCCAGTTATGACACAATACAGCTGTACCAGCTCCTTTTCTCTCTCTGAGCCTTTTATGTGAGTGCTGCTTTAACAATGAGGCAGGGTGTGGTCACCTGCACAGGTGTATTCATGCATTCTCATACTCTCCCTGGATCACTGCAGGGCTCATTCTATAACTAGTATCTTCCCACCAAGGTGCAGCTTGTTGACTGAGGCTGCTTAAATTGTGGATGTAAGACTTTTCTTCAGAAAAGATTAGTTCGCATTGTGAGGTAAGGTGAACTGTCTGGATATCAGACCTTACCTGCAGATTTTCTTCTTAATAGCAGATTTTCACGGAAGCTACATTTTACTGGACCCATTTCCCTAGCAGCAGTTGGATCATCTTGCTGTTTCTACCTCCGCCCTGAACATTACCTACATTCTATTTAAGATATGGAGCGTCTGAAGTTAGTCCTGCAGTACTTCCAGTCCAACTCTGAGTCCATCTCCAATGGGATCTGTATCATCCTGGCCTTGGTCAGTGTCAAGCTCTACACCAGCTTTGACTTTAACTGCCCGTGCCTTCCTCAGTACAACAAACTGTACTCTCTGGGAGTGATGATCGTCCCGCCCATCATACTGTTCTTCCTGGGGGTCCTGGTTAACCGACATACAGGCGTCATGATGGATGAGTGGATGAGACCCATTGGGAACAGATCCAAAAATCCTGCTGTGGTTAAGTGAGTCAAAGATTTTACTGACTGTTTCATAGAAGCAAATGAAGAATAATCAATCATCATCTTTTTTGGATTACACTATAAGTATAGTACCTGTCGTTGGAATTGCAGGTGAAGGAGTATAGCCTATAAGTATAGTATGTATTAGTCGGACTCACTGGATGTAAACTGTTGGTATAAAGCCTGTCATTAGGTGCCTATTTCAGGCCACTCTTCTCCCTAACACTATCTGCATGTTACTGTTTTCAAACTCCTTGTCAATACATGAAAAACTGACAACAAAACCCAAGCTAACAACCTACATACAGAAAATGGCAAGCTACCCTAACACCAACCTCGTTGCTAATGGTATGAACATAAATAAGCTAGCTGTTGTTCCCCTTTCCTTCGCAGGGATTTAGCCACTTTATTGATAGAGCTTGCCTCTCCACATATAAAACGATATATACACTGTAATACCAGTATATACAACACATATATGTTACAGTGTTGCCCTCAGTTAGCAGGAGACTGTGACAGACCTAAATTTAATGTTTCAGGGTGAAGCTGTATAGTCTGAGGTCCTATGTCTTCCTGCAGGTACCTGTTTTCCGCCATGATCCAGAGGGCCCTGTTGGCACCAATGGTGTGGATCCTGGTCACGTTGTTGGATGGAAAGATATTCATTTGTGCCTTCAGTGTTAGTGTAGACCCTGCACTCTTCTCAGGTATCTGCAAACATAAAGAAAGAAGAAATACATATTCAATGAGTGTTCTTACTACAGTCTACATATGGCACAGTATTAGTCCGTATGATGGATCATGTGTTTCGTCAGGTTTGCCCAACAATACAGGTCTGGATGTGATTAAAATCATGGCCAAAGTGCCCTGCAAGGAGGATATCATCTTCAGGAACAGCTCTTTCCGCAAAGCAGTCTCTCGTTATGTTCGCTGCTATTCACAAGTAAGCTGTTACAACCTCAGCATGCATACACATACAAAACACACAAACATCTATCAAAGTTTACCCACTTTCTGCTTCAACTCTAACCAATTGTACTTACTCTAGATGTTTGTGTGCATGTATGTATGTACTAATGAACAATTTGCATAAGCTTTAAAATGCTTATGGTGACAAAAGTTTCATGATTAATCAATTCTGCAATAATCGATAGGTTGAACTGTAACTCAAGAAATACAAAATACCCCTAAAAAGACAAAGTCCAGGAATTATGTATTTATTTATAAACTGTCAGCTCTATTTGTTTAAATCATGACATTGATGACATATTTAAATGCTGTACCTACAATCTGTGATTTCTCTTAATGGTTCAACTTCTATTCTACACGAAATCTCATGTAAATCAGTATCATGTCAGTTTGCTGCTGCATACAAATCAGCTGAGCAGACATTTCCCCCTCAAACAACATTAATAAATGGAAAACATTACGAGGCAAAACAGAAAAAGAATGAAAGCATTCATTATTTACATGTCAGATATTTAGACTGTCAGGCTTCACATCTGTACACATGTTTTATTAAGAGTCCTCACTTCCAACTTACCGGATGTTAATGTGCTGGTTAATACTTAATTAAATCAGTCCAATGTTAATATGCAGTAGACTACAACTATGATATATTATATGCAATGTATAATATGAATGTATTTAGTCTCTGACTACTAAATGTCACCATCAGCCACACATGTTTTCTGTTAATAGAATAAACCTTTAATATCAGACAAATTCTAAATATCCACAATTCAGCAAAAATGGGTTAAATTGATTATATTAAGTCAAAATACTGTAGAAATGATTGTTCAAGCAAATCTACACTCAACCACAACTACTGTGTAAGTTTTGTCCATCAACTGCTGTTAGAAGGTTAGAAACCCTAACCCTTACTGCATTGTGCTAAAACTACAGATGAGCAATTTTATGGTGTCTTCACACCAAACACGAAGCCAATTTTCGCCTTCAGTGTTTACTCCCCGTCCACAAGCTTCTGGTCGTCCTCTGACTGAATTTTTAACCACTCCTTCTGACAGAATCGTTAAAGCCATCCGTTTACCACTTTAGATATGTGTTTGGAACCATTGTTCTTTTGGAACACCCAACTGCACCCAAGACGCAATCTTCTGGCTGATGATTTAAGGTTTTCCTGAAGAATTTGGAGATAATCCTCCTTCTTTATTATTCCATTTACTTTCTTTAGAGCAGCAGAACAGAACAGCCCCACAGCATAATACTACCAACACCATGCTTTACAGTAGGTTTGGTGTTCTCGGGTTTAAAGGCCTCACCTTCTCTCCTCCAAACATATTGCTGCTAATTTCAGTTTTTGTTTTATGTGACCACAGAGTTTTCCTCCAGAAGGTTTTTTTCTTTGTCCATGTGATCAGCAGCAAACTTCAGTCCAGCTTTAAGGTGCCGTGTCTGAATCAAGGGTTCCTGTCGTGCACGGCAGCCTCTCAGTTCATGTTGATGTAAAACACACCTGACTGTGGACACTGACACCTATCTTCCAGCAGCTTCTAATTCATTGCAGATTTGCTTTTTGGTGGTTTTTGGTTGACTCTTGACCATCCTGACCAGTTTTCTCTCAGCAGGTGATAGTTTGTGTTTTCTTCCTTATCGTGGCAGTGACACAACTGTGCCATGAGCTTTATACTTACAAACAGCTGTTTGTACAGTTGATCTTGGGACCTGTAACTGCTTTGAAATGGCTCCAAGTGACTTTCCTGAGTTGTTCAAATCAATAATGCGCTCTTTCAGATCAATGCTGAGCTCCTTAGACTTTCCCATTGTAGTGTTTGTGGCTGAGTCTAATGGCTGTATCAAACAAGCCCTATTAAAATGGGCCCAGAAAAGTCATCAGCTGGTATCAATCAGAATCACTCAGAAGAAGTTAAGAGGCCATGCTACAAAGAACATTTAATTCACACAACTTTCTATAATCACCTAAATTCATCGTTCAAGTTACTGTATGTATATTTTTGAGCAAGCAGATTTGGTCACATTTTCAGAAGAAATTTTTTTAACTTTTTTTGTGACAAAGTAGTTTGTGTTGCACTCATTCATCACAGGAAAATGAGAGTTGTAGAAATCATTTGAGCTAAAGACTGCCATGATGTACGTGTTCTTTCCAAATGTATGTAAACTTTTAACCATGACTGTATGTATGTTACGCTTTGTGAAAAGGTTAGGACCCAAATGCAGAAACACACGGGAGGCAGGCAGGATTAAGAAATTCAGAAACCGTCTCAGGGAAGCTCATCTGCATGCTCGTCGTCCTCATCGGGGTCTTGACCTGACTGCAGTTCGTTGTCGTAACCGACTTGAGTGGGCAAATGCTCACATTCGATGGCATCTGGCACGTTGGAGAGGTGTTCTCTTCACGGATGAATCCCGATTTTCACTGTTCAGGGCAGATGGCAGACAGCGTGTGTGGCATCATGTGGGTGAGCGGTTTGCTGATGTCAACGATTCATGGCGCTTCTTTCTGGTCACGTTGCTGTTGAATGATATTGACCCGCTAACGTCTCCGTCGCGAAGCGAAGCAAGCTAGTGATGGTATACTTGATTCCTTTTACTTCCTCAAGTTTGTATGAGTCACTCACTAAAGTGAATCGGGTTTTCGAGTCACTTGAGTTAGTCACCCAGAGTGTGCGCCACGGAATGTGAGTTTCTCAGGTAAGGGAGGGGCTCTACGAGCTGGGAGGGAGAGCGAGTTAGCTGTGAGCTGCCTGTGACCTGCGAGTCTGAGAGTGAGATGCTGAGTCCTGAGCTGTGAGCTACGAGTTGCAGCTACCGAGTCCTGAACAGTGTGAGACAATGACTCGTAACTCCCGAGTCAGTAAAAAGAATCTCGAGTTTTGAACGATTCGTTCATGACTCGCACATCACTAAAGCAAGCGCAAGCCTACTTCTGATTCACAGTAAGTACATTCAATGTTTTTATTTTCTGATCGAATGGTCATACATTTTATATTTCCATTCGTCACACTGGCTAATTTTATGATTTCGTTGGCGAGTCATGACGTGTTTCAGCAACTTCAGTCATCGTAGCTAGCCAGATAACCAACGTTAACGTTAGCTGACGTCAGTCTTACAGCTACTGTAACTGTAAGTTAACCTATTATTACTGCTCTTGGTAGCGCTAGCGTTACGCCTGTGTGTACGTGCTTCAGTAGCACAGTGTAATATTACATGATGAAGAGGAGCAGTGCGTGTGTGCGTAGAGTCTGTGTGTGTGTGTGTGTGTGTAGTAAAGCGAGCAGCAGGTGAAGTTGGAGCAGACATTAGCAGAGCAGAGAAAGAGGTTAGCCGTGCATGTTCAGTTCAGTATGTGGCAAAATAAACGCACAAGAATCCGTGTACCCTTCGTTCTTTCGTTTTTTCGTTTCAAAACCAAATCAAAACCTCTCACTGATAGATGTGGCCGTGGTTGGATAATTGCACAGGACATGTGAGCACATGTTTGTAATATAAAGATAAAATGCTGTGTAGCATTAATCAAAAAAATATAGCCTGTAAATATGGTAATTGCACAGAGATTGGAAATTTCACAGGACTTGCGCACTTGTTCAGCACACTATGTCTATGCTCTGATTCATAGTTGTAACCACTGTTATTATTTCCATGTTGTCTTCAGATGAGCACTAAACCAAAGAGCCACAAGGCAATGGGAGAGGGGGAGTGGATGGTGAGACTGAGGACATTCGCCAGCTCTGGGGTTTGGCCTGCTGGAGGAGGCAACAGAGCAGCCCCGAGGCAGCGCAAATGGCATGATCTCTACCAGAAGGTAAAGTATAGCAAAAATATCCACCTATTACTCATGACCATGCATATCACTAGATGAGAAATAGTCATTCTGATGATGCAGATTGTATTAATCTGACCATGGACTGTACACTGAGTGTCTCACTCCAGGCTGAATACAATTCTGATTGTTTCAGATTGAGAAATGCCCCATGCAGGCCCGTGGTCAGACCACCCTCTTTAGAGGGTTCATGGCCTCTAGTTGTGGATTTCCCCATCTACAGCCTCCTTGAGGACCCCCAGCCCTGCTCCATCCTTTGTGAGGACCCCCTCTACGGCCTCTGTGAGGATTCCCAGCCCCGCTCCATCCTTTATGAGCCATCCTGCCTGCTGTTCGGGACTTACTACTGTTTCAAAATACACTACCCAGTGGAACTATGCTCAACACTGGAGTTCCTCCAAAGGTAGTTTCTTTCTTGTTACATTATTTAATAACACAAGACATTTGATTTCACTCCTCAGTTGTACACTGCTCAAAAAAATAAAGGGAACACTTAAACAACACAATGTAACTCCAAGTCAATCACACTTCTGTGAAGTCAAACTGTCCACTTGGGAAGCAACACTGATTGACAATCAAACTCACATGCTGTTGTGCAAATGGAATAGACAACAGGTGGAAATTATAGGCAATTAGCAAGACACCCCCAATAAAGGAGTGGTTCTGCAGGTGGTGACCACAGACCACTTCTCAGTTCCTATGCTTTCTGGCTGATGTTTTGGTCACTTTTGAATGCTGGCGGTGCTTTCACTCTAGTGGTAGCATGAGACGGAGTCTACAACCCACACAAGTGGCTCAGGTAGTGCAGCTCATCCAGGATGGCACATCAATGCGAGCTGTGGCAAGAAGGTTTGCTGTGTCTGTCAGCGTAGTGTCCAGGGCATGGAGGCGCTACCAGGAGACAGGCCAGCACATCAGGAGACGTGGAGGAGGCCGTAGGAGGGCAACAACCCAGCAGCAGGACCGCTACCTCCTCCTTTGTGCAAGGAGGAACAGGAGGAGCACTGCCAGAGCCCTGCAAAATGACCTCCAGCAGGCCACAAATGTGCATGTGTCTGCTCAAACGGTCAGAAACACACTCCATGAGGGTGGTATGAGGGCCCGACGTCCACAGGTGGGGGTTGTGCTTACAGCCCAACACCGTGCACAACGTTTGGCATTTGCCAGAGAACACCAAAATTGGCAAATTCACCACTGGCGCCCGTGCTCTTCACAGATGAAAGCAGGTTCACACTGAGCACATGCGACAGACGTGACAGAGTCTGGAGACACCGTGGAGAACATTCTGCTGCCTGCAACATCCTCCAGCATGACCGGTTTGGCAGTGGGTCAGTAATGGTGTGGGGTGGCATTTCTTTGGGGGGCTGCACAGCCCTCCATGTGCTCGCCAGAGGTAGCCTGACTGCCATTAGGTACCGAGATGAGATCCTCAGACCCCTTGTGAGACCATATGCTGGTGCGGTTGGCCCTGGGTTCCTCCTAATGCAAGACAATGCTAGACCTCATGTGGCTGGAGTGTGTCAGCAGTTCCTGCAAGAAGAAGGCACTGATGCTATGGACTGGCCCGCCCGTTCCCCAGACCTGAATCCAATTGAGCACATCTGGGACATCATGTCTCGCTCCATCCACCAATGCCACGTTGCACCACAGACTTTCCAGGAGTTGGCGGATGCTTTAGCCCAGGTCTGGGAGGAGATCCCCCAGGAGACCATCCGCCACCTCATCAGGAGCATGCCCAGGCGTTGTAGGGAGGTCATACAGGCACGTGGAGGCCACACACACTACTGAGCCTCATTTTGACTTGTTTTAAGGACATTACAACAAAGTTGGATCAGCCTGTAGTGTGTTTTTTCACTTTAATTTTGAGTGTGACTCCAAATCCAGACCTCCGTGGGTTAATAAATTTGATTTCCATTGATAATTTTTGTGTGATTTTGTTGTCAGCACATTCAACTATATAAAGAACAAAGTATTTAATAAGAATATTTCATTTGTTCAGATCTAGGATGTGTTATTTAAGTGTTCCCTTTATTTTTTTGAGCAGTGTATATTAATATATGTATATTTTTTTTCATAAAGGTGTTTCTTCTCTATAAATCCAGAGATTTATAACAATTTTATACATTATGACTTGTTGGCATGCAAATTATATATGCACAGGGAGTTTATTCGAGACCCAGATTTTATTTGACTACCTGTTTATTTGACTACTTGTTAGGTTCTGTTGTGGGGATGACCATTGGTGGTTTGATAAATAATCATCAGTAATGTACCATTATGGTTGCAGACTCGAGCCCTGTATATGGTTTGCATGTTCCATGTTTTATCTGTGTCATGCAATGTGGAGCTTGCACTGGTCTTTGTCCTGGTGTTCACAGTCTTGACTCTGACTCAATCCCTCAAACACTTTGTCTTGTCTCGATACACTCTGGTCTTGACTCTCGGTAGCCGTCAAAACAATACTTGCCATAAAAGGACGGTTGTTGCTGCAATTATTGGTGATTCTTGTTCTTAAATATTGCAGCTTTTTAATATCCAATTGGCCACTGACAAGAATCCCATAATTGCAAAACACAAGCTAATGATGTCACCAAAAAGCCTGACCTAAAGACAGGTCAAATGAGATCCAAATAGCTTGTTACACCCAGGCGGAAAAAAAATATACTTTAACATACTAAATTTAAGCACACTTAGTGTATTTCATAAGCACAAAATTGTTGTACTCAAAGTGTGTTATTTTCGAGTACTAAAAACGTACTTAGTATACTAATGATATTACATTATTGATACTTAAGATATACTAAAATACAACTTAGTGTACTTGACTGTACTATTTTGAGACACCATTAAGATCAACTAAAATATACTTAAGTAAACTTTTCTCTACTAATACTGTACTTATTTATAATGTTCTTTAGTTCGACTTACAGTATACTTTAATCCACTTTTCAGATTACTATTAATAAATTTAGAATATACTGGAAATGTATTTCTAATTTAATCTTAATGTGTTGCCATTGCATTTTAAATATATTTACAAAAATTAAATAAAAATTAAAAAGTTGTACTTAAGTATATTATAGTTCATCTTAATGGTGTCTCAAAATAGTACAGATAAGTATACTAAGTTGTACTTCAGTATGTCTAAAGTAGCACTCATGATATATCATTAGTATACTAAGTACATTGTTAGCACATCGAAAATAATATACTGTGAGTACACTAATTATGTGTGCAGAAAGTATACTAGATGTATTTCATTAAAGTACACTTCAATAGTACACAGAAAGTATATTTTTTATAATTAATTTGAATTTCAAATTACTTTTAAGTAAACATAAAGAATAATTAGAACATACTTGAGGAGAAAAAAGTTTATTTTCAACATGCACGAAAATGTGCATAATAAAGTACATTTAAGTACATCTTTAACAACATTTTCAAACTGTTTCTCTTCATTGTAACATTTTTATTCAAATTTGGATCGTCCGACCCCAGATAATTCTTTTTAGTCATACTCTTTAACAAGTTAACTAAAAAACAATAATAAAAGGAAAAAAGAAAAAGAAAACAATAGCTGTGCTAGCACTACCCTGCTAGCTATGCACCACAGAGAAGCTAGTAATGACAGGGATGAACATTAAACTGACTTTTGAAACTTTTACATGTGAAACATTGACACAGTTTGTTTAAATTCAAAATGTATGTCCACCAAAAAACAAACAAACAAAAATGACTACAAACAGTTACTGATGTTACTGCTTACTGTTTCTTTTTGCTCACAAAATTCTCATTGTTGCATTTTCTCCGAATCACTGCCCTCACATCAGACACACTTGTTCCTGGAAATTCAGCAATAACTGTATCTGTAAAATAGAAAAGGACAAATAAAATGGTGTTACAAATCATGCTTTTCCAGAGTTATCACATTAGCAAGAAGGGGGCATACAGACATGAGGGCAATCTGAAACATGTTGCTTCTGGCTATGGCCAGGGCAAGGTAGAGGCATAAAAACAAAATGATAATAAGGAAAAATAGACTTAACCAATACTTACCAACAAGGGCACTCAGCTCTTCCGGATTTAGCTGCTCTTTCGCTGTTCCAGTGGGCCCTGGTTTTCCTGTGAGAGTCGAGGATGCCAAAACATCCCGCCCAAAGATGAGCACAGCTAAGTCCTGTGTGAACAGGGACATTCTTGTTCGGTTTAGTCTTCGGAAACAGATTTTGCTGACCTGCACCCCCGTGTTGCCCAGGGAAATCTGTGTCCAGGAAATAGAGTCAATTATTAGAAATGGTATTAGGAATACGTTGCTGGAATGCATTTCTTAAAAGACAAAGCCGAACTATTGAATGCCAAATATTATTTAAGTTGTAATTTCTGCAAGTGGTCTTCAATGAATTAAAGTATAATTTCTGAACATGCATTTCAACTGCAAGCTGAAATGGAAAAAACAGTTTCTATCAAATATAGTACGTGCAGAATGTGGATCGAGACTACAGAGACAAAACTGCTAACAGTCATGTAGTTTACAACAATTTTGGATGAAATGTTTCCTGTAATAAAAAGGCAGTATTTACAAAACGTGTATAAAGGCAAAACATACCATTTCTGGAGCTGGACTGGAAGAACCAGAACTTGTACTGTCAGTGTCCATGACAGGTGGCATTCTCTTCATGGTTGTAATAAGATCTCTGACACACTTGACTAAGGCTGGTATTTCTGCATTAAGGAAAAAAAAAAACACAAGTCACAGATATATGAGAGATAAGGCTCCTATCGATACAATTACTGACATAAAAAACATAAGCAATTCTTCTTTGTATGAATACCTTTCAGAGCATCCATCACTTCCTGTTGCATGTCAACACTGGATCTGGGCTGATCCAACAGGAGACTCTCCTCTTCACGTTCCCCTTGGCCAAGGTCCTGCATAAATGAAAACGTCAACAATGCTATGTTAGTATGACTCACCAGAGGCCTGTACTGTGAAGCCAGTTTAGTGTGTTAGCGAGGTATGTTGAGCCAGGCTCTCCTGTACTACAAAAGTGGCTCTCTTTTAACCCGGCTAGATCACCATGGTAATTTATGCTTAGCTCATAACCTGGTCCCGACCAGGTTATGTTCAGAGTTTAATCATTAAACCAGCTATAAAAGCGCTGCTGTTTCACTATTTAACTCATTTTCAGCTGCGTCAGTTCTACTTTGTAAGTCCAGTGGATCTGGATCAGAACGGAGCGTTTGTACGGAGGGAGAGATCACACTGATCAGCTGCTGTTGACTTTCTCTCTGAGCGTCTCCGCCGAGAGTTGTCTCCGCCTACAGTTGTTCTCCTCACCCGTTGAGCTGAGCGTCAGGAGCTCTTTATAGCCTATATTTTATTTTATATACAGTCAGTCACCACTGAAAGAAGTAGTGCGCTGGCAGCAGGACAGACAATCAGATGATAATCGGTCAAGTTAATAATTTCACTTAATGTGGCCATGAATGAATTAATTCCTGTCATATTTCAGTGTTGCCAAAATGCAAATCTTGAATACGTCTCCGCTGTTTTCACATTTAAATGGTCTTTGTTGTCTTTGTACAGAGACAATATGAGATTTTCTTGTAGCCACAGCACCTAAAAAAAACCACTGTGACCTATACATACACCAGCCTCGCTTCCAATAAAACACACACTTGCGTTATAACTGCGATCAGTGAAATATATAACAATATAAAACACAAATTAAAATGACAGTTGATGTTGCTCTAGTTTATTTAGTTCAAATGGATAAAGCTTCGTATTTAAAAGTAGCGCAAGAGCTGTCAGAAATTAAAAGCAGCCTCCTCTCTTGTCATATTTGCAGCAACACTGTTGCTTCAGGCTGCGATCCTGCTTTTTTATATCACTCATACTCTCTCCAATAAAACAATTGCACTCCTCTTGGCTGAAATCAGCCTGTTGTGGATCAAATTTGTGCGGAAGTAGAATCATATGACGCCGAACGCCCCCTTTGATGTTAACGCGCATGTGATGTGACTATAAAGCTGAGAGCCGGACTTAACAAACCAAGTGGATAACCAGCTTCGTAGTACTGTGTTAACCCAGGCCGGTACTTGAGGTTTTGTTGAGCTGGAAGGTGAACACAAAGCCTGACCATGTTGAGCCTCCTTCGCAGTACAGGCCACTGGAGTTTAGTGTCGTGTTTCTTAAATTTTCTTGCCAGCAAAGGCGGATTATTTGTGTTTTGAAACATAGATTGTTTTAAAGTGGGAGGGGGCGCAGGTGAATTTCAGGGCTGTGTCATGCAGATTAGCGTCCCTCTGGTAAATTTCCCCCTGGGTTTACATTCCTCTTCCTCACGATAACAGCATTTCAGTCAAATTATGTAATTTTCCGTGATATTCCACGTTAAAAAGAGAATTTCGTTTTTATAGCTCAATTCCACGATTCCGTCCGCGATTCTGTGATAGCGGAAACAATAGGGCCCTAATTCTACTTTTATTTCTTGGGTTTTGTAAATACTTACAGTTGATCCCGAAGCCTGAGGTGGGTCAAATAAGTCCACATTGGTGTCTATGTCTGTATCATCTTCACTTGTCAAGGGAGTGGAGGTTGTTGGATTTCTTCTCAGCAGCGAAGATTTCAGTTGGGAAAGGGCTCTGTCTCTTGCAGCCTTTGTCATCTTCGGCTTCTTAAACAAAGGGCAGAAAAAGTAAAATGTTAAACTGCAAAGGCAAGAGAGGGGTAAATATCCATCTTTGTAGATGTTTGTAGAATCCATCACCTACTGTACAGCTTATTAAGGTATTGTCAGACCATATTTCACCAGAGGAACACTCACTACTCACAATTTTATCTTTTCATATCATACAATTTGTCATGTGTTGTAGTAGTTTTTGTACTTAATAAACAGTCAGTATTTCAAAACTAGCACAGCTGGAGTGCCACCATCCACTTCTGCAACTGCACTGTTGTCAAACCTAAAGCTACTTATAATGAAAAATATGTCTTATCCTCCCACAATATTCACTTATTCCCGTAAATACTTACATTTGTTTGAAGAACTTGTGATGCGTCAATCTGCGTTTCATCTTCATCTGAAGTGAGACTGGAAGTTGCAGTAATTCTTTTTTTCTGTATCGAAGAGAAAGAATGTATTACATGACAACAACATATTAACTATACCATAGATGCTTTCTGGTGAAGAGATTTTTTTAGAAAAACATTTCAACATTCACTTCATATCATTTTTCATAAACAAGATGAGACAAATATTAAAAGCATAACCAACCTACAAATAGGGATTTCAGTGAATCAAGACTTTGGTAAGTATGATACGAAATGGAGCAGCATTTTGAACCTACAGGTGTTTTAATCTGATGTGAAATGCAAAGAGGGGAGGGAGGGCAAAAGGAAAAAACAATCGCTGTGGTAAGTGCTAGTGTAGCAACAGGTCATTAATAAACATGCCTCTTGAAATAAACGCTGGTCAGTCAGTTTAGTTTAACTTAATTTAAAATATATTTTTTTTATTTTGTATATATGTAATAAAGTCATGCCATCATTAGCACGTGACATTATCTAGCGACATCCAGGACTTTTCCTGCAGGCTTTAGCTACTTCCCACTGAAAATAGTTGGCAACACTGTTATCGACTTTGTTATAGACAAATTTGAATGCTGTCAGAACTATCTATAAAATTAGTGGTATTGTGGCATCCCTAGTTGCAACACAATAGCCTATAACTATTAATTAAAGTGTGTTTTCTAAAGAAACTACCAACACAAGCAACAAAAATAACCTTTGGTTTGCTTCCATCATGTGTTGTGGTACAGGGTGTGGTCCTTCTCCTTGCAACTGCCATGTGCCAGATGTCCTCGTCCTTGAGGAAGGCTTCTTTTTTTCCCATCAACTCCTTGTAGTTGTCTGTAACCACAACCATACATCAGACAAACTGTCAAAACCATGTTTTTTCCCCCTTTTGCTCAATATTTTGGAAATTTTGTATGTCTCGTGAAATGCACCACAGTCAATCTAATATTATACACAAGTCACTTTAAGTCTTTTTATAAACATAGTTACATAAAAATTAAATTACATACAAGGTAAACATAACAATCATTAGCATGAGCGACTGGCAAATTCTTTATCAAATCATCACTAACAGTAGTGGCTGGCAAGTGCTAGCAGCTAGCATAACAAATTTGTAAAATTTTTTCTTGTTATTTTCTTTACAGTGCGCAATATTGCTAAACATTGTCCACACAGCACGCTCACAAATGTTCACACAAAATCTCATCTGAAGTTTAATACCACCATTTACGCTAGCATTAGCTGCTGTCTGCCGCTAACAGCTAGCTAGCTAGTTAGCTAATGCAGCTTGTGAATGAGAAGTTTGCCTAATATCTTAGTCATTAGTAGAAAGAATATTTATTCAAAAGATATTTCACACCATGCATGAGCAATACAAACCTCCGAGTAAGAGCAGTTTTGCGGTGACCTTGTTTTTAGGTGCTTTCCTGGTGCCCCAGCACACTTGTATCCATCCGTCTTCACTGGAAAGGTCCGGCCGTTTTACTACCTGAACGAGCTGCTGTCTGTACTGAGGTGTCACAATGTCATTACTTTCGACGTGAATTGTGTTGTCCCTAAAATAAAACATCCCGAACTTGAACTGCGCCATTGTAACTCAACTGCGACAACGCTTCCCTCAGCATCTACATTCAAGCAGGTTGCATTCGGGGGTAACCAATCAGCGGCAGCACAGCGCCACGAGTACTTCAGGGTCAATTTGAAAAATGTCCACCACATGCAAATTTTCAATTTTGACGTTGAAAACTGTCTGTCAGACGCAGACTCTACGTTCTTGCAAAAAAAAAAAAAAAAAAAAAAAGTAATTAAATAAATAAAAAAAAGTCTGTGTACACCGCATGGATATTAGGTACACCCATAGGGTACACCCAGAGCGATGGGTACACCGTAATGTACGGCCCCTCTCGGCTACCGTAGTAATGTCAATGCACGCATGCGCACGTATCAGTAATGTTATGATGACGTTTTATCCAGGACACTTCGCGCGCCCTCTGCACCAAAGATGCTCTGCACTTTATTTTAAACATGGATGTATTTTACCGGGCTTAAACTGTAAAACCGCTCGCAGACGACATGGCATCTAAAAGACATTACAAAGAATATCTGCTGAGTGAGTCGAGCCAACCTTCAAAGGCAACCAAATACATAATAATAATAATAATAATAATAATATAATAATACTACATTACATAAAAGCACATGGTCAATTGAAAGGTGCTCTGTTGTTGATGTTCATGTTTATTCAAAATTCACCATTAAATTTGTAGAATGGATGGATTTTTAAATATTGCATAAAAACAACGGTGGTGTTGAAGTAATCCAAATACTTTGTAACACTAATTGCTAACATTTCAAAATTGAAATAGAAAAGTAAGGATATTTTTTCAATTAGAAAAGGTATTGTTACATAACAGCATTGTTGCATTTTAAAAGGTTGAAGAGAAAAGGTCAGCTGCAGAAATGAACTGTTATTGTACATTCTTTTAAACTGATCTTAGCGCACTTAAAGAAATGGCTACATACTGATGAATTTGTTCTGGTTTATAATAGTGTACTTATGAAGAATACACTAATTTACCACTGAAGTAGTATTCAATTATTAATATACTTATTTTAAGTGCACTTTAACACTGCTGTGCTAACAATGATATGAAAAAAGTGTTATAAAAGTGAACTTATTGAAAGGTTGCTAAAAGTGCTCTAATAGTGTACTTATGAAGAATACACTAATTTACCACTGAAGTAGTACTCAATTATTAATACACTTATTTTAAGTGCACTTTAACACTGCTGTGCTAACAATGATATGAAAAAAAGTGTTATAAAAGTGAACTTATTGAAAGGTTGCTAAAAGTGCACTTCATAAAAGTATATGCAAATACACTGACAATAAACTTATATTTAACACATTCGAAGTACATAATAAATAAATATACTAATCAAACACTTATAAATATTTTAGTGGTAGTATATTTTATATGAATATACTTAATATGAATTTAAGTATTAGTACTAAATAGTGTACTTTATCTAAGTAAACTGAAGTACTACTGAGGAAATAATATATTTTTAATTAATACATTTATAATATATTTTTGGTTTACTTTATTTTAACACATAAAATCAAAATGTGCTAAAAATGTACTTTCAGAAAATTAAGTACATTTTTAGTACATTAAAGTATATTACTTTTTTACCTGGGCATTCATACAATGTCTGCATAAATAATGTTCATTTTCTAGTTTCCTATGAATTATTACCAATTAATAACAAAAAAATAATAAATAAAAGAAATAAACAAATAATTAATAAAAAATACAATCCTACACAACTATCAATTTAATTTTAAGGCCTTTTAAGTATATTTTTAACATACTGGTGGTCTAATACAATTCAAATCAGGTGGTGGGTGTACTTGTGCAGGTGTACTTTAGTACACTTAAAGTTTGTAAAAAGTTGTTCCAATTTACCATACTATTTACACTTTAAGTGTACTTAAGTAGTACTTAATGACTACTTGAGCACACTTAATTATACATAAAGGCATACATCATACTAGTATGCTGTACTTTAGTACACTTAAAGTTTGTACAAAGTTCCAATTTAGCACACTATTGAGCACACTTAATTATACATAAAGGTGACAAAAAAACATACAGCATACTAAATGTGTAAATGTTTTCCACAGACGCTGTGAGGGAGAAATTCCCAAATACGGAGGTCAGTGAGATCCGAGCCATGCTCCGAAGGAAGTACAATAATGAGGGCTACGCCAAGGTTAATCTGTGATCGTTTTTCCAGTAAATTTACTGCATTTTTTGTTTTATTTTGTTACAAACTGTTATGTTCGTGTAGCATTGTTTAATTGCCTGGATACCTCGGTTGTGAGGTTTTGTGTTTTAATAGAAATAAATTTGATTTTGTTTTTTCAATAATTTGAAGTGGATTTCTTTCATAGAACTGAGTAGCACACTTTTAGTGTACTAGTGGTACCAGAAATTAAGTAGATCGAAGTGCATGTGGTGACATTAAGTATACTTCTGTACCACTAACACAGTGTACTATACAGTACTAATACCTGCAGCACCTATTGCACTTCAAATACACTTCTAAACCATACATTATAGTATAATAATATTATACTTGAAGTACATACCTTTTGATGCTTAAATTGTGATATTACTTCACTATAAACGCATTCTTATTAACATAATAGTGCACTTGAAAAGTAATATAAATAGTCAAGAGAGTGCACTTGATGTAAACTTGAAGTAGTATATATGGTATAATAATAATATACTTGAAGTACATACCTTTTTGATGCTTAAATTGTGATATTACTTCACTATAAATGCATTTTTATTAACATAATAGTGCACTTGAAAAGTTATATAAATAGTCAGAGAGTGCACTTGATGTAAACTTGAAGTATTATAAAAGCATGCTAGAATAATGATAAGTGCATTAAAAATACAATCCTACACAACTATCAATTTAATTTAAGGCCTTTTAAGTATATTTTGAACATACTGGTGGTCTAATACAATTGTACTGCAAGCGTATTTCAAATCAGGTGACGGTGTACTTGCACAGGTGTACTTTATTACACTTAAAGTTTGTAAAAAGTTGTTCCAATTTAACATTTGTTTAACATACATACATAGTACTTAATGACTACTTGAGCACACTTAATTACACATAAAGGCAACAAAAAAAGCATACAGCATACTAAATGTGTACTTAGTACAGTCTGTAAAAGTATAATTCAAGTATAGTATTTTTTCACCTGGGACTGCAGTATTAGAGTCATTCCTAAAGGAACTGCTGTCATACTAGTCAGCAGATCACTCATCCTCCACATGTGGGAGTATCAGCAACAGTTGGTGTTACTGAATTATGGGTTGCAGGCTCCTCACAGTCACTGCACCAAATGACTGATAGCTTTTGTTGTCTTTGTGTAGCTAACTTTCCTCGTCCTGTCTAGGCAGTCGGCTGGTCCATCCTCCTCTTCCTGATTGTACTAGGAGCAATGGGACGCCTCATCAAGCCCTGTTTTGACGACCACGCCACCTTCCTGCAGACTCGTTACTGGAGCAACTACCTCGACGTGGAACAGAAACTCTTCGATGAAACCTGTGTCCTGCATGCCCGTGATTTTGCCCGCAAATGTGTGGTGCAGTTCTTTGAAGACATGAGAGAGGATACTGTACTCCATCTTCCCCACCCACCTTTCATCGCAAACTCCCGAGAGGAATGGGAGGACGAAGAAGAGGATAGACTTCATGGGATATCAAAGCAGGACCAAATGGACCAGTTGCTCAATGAGTGGTACTACAGTAAACCTGAACTGGACGTCACTAGGATTGCCCACAGACCTAGGACATGTGTGACCTGGGAGAACCCTGATAGGAAGACTTTGTACTCCGATGTCTAGGACACTCAGTAGTGTATAGCTTTGGGATAAATCACGTCATGATTATCGGTTCACTAACATTAAGTTATAGCAACATGTCAGATTCGGGTTACCTCAGTGTAGCAGGAAGCTTTGCTAAAGCTAGACTGATGTCTGCTCTCAAAGGTCCCCTTACTAATGATTCTGAGCTTTTAATGACATCTTATGATCTTCATGCAGCAAATGGAGACAGAATAACTGTCATCACAAGACCTAATTATGAACTTTTGGTCATGTGCCAACAGTTGCTTATATATCAGTGAAGACAGTAACCCCAGTCTCTGTTTACAGATGGTCTCTTGTGTCAGATGTGATTGATCTTCTTAACCTTTCTCTGAAAGTCAACTGACTCATTCATGTTGACCTTTGACCTCTTCTCAGAGGATGCTGTGAGCAGTGTTTATGCTCAAGTGTCTGTTCTTGGTGTCTCTAGCTGTTTCACTGATGTAGTTTTTCCCCAACCCTATCACCACACAGGATGATGATAAAGGAAGCTGTCAGTGACCCAAGACCAAAGCCAGATATGTATGGATTAGGAAGGGATTATAAGTCATCAGCAGCACTCAACCAAGCCCCTAGGAAGAGCGCCATGCTTTGAATCACGTCATGTGATGCACTGAGGCCGAAGGAGACTTTTTTCATAAGCTTACATTGTGAAAGAAGCGTCTGTTATACAGTGTATACATTTTTTTGATCATCATTCAGTCCAATAAAAATTGGAAAGTCTAGAAGAGCCACACGATTTAATCATTTTGTCTTTGTCAAGTTAGCCGGGTGCTTAACCAGAAGTTAGCCGACTCGGTCGGCGGAAGTCTCCATGGGCTGCACAACACAGACAATCCGGGTATTTTAATACCCGGAGAGTCGAGCTTCTTTTTGGCTTCATGCGCCACTGAGCAGTTTTCATAGGAATGAACGGGGCTCCGCCTCCAACACTGTGTCCAGACTTAATGCAATGTCTTTGCACTCAACAGATGGACATTCACAACTTACACCAGAGACCATCCTTTAACACAGACAGTGGTGGTGATGACTACATTTCCTACACTGAATGTTTAAGAGATGTGAAACTCATACTGGAACAAACAATGACAACTTGACATATTTTGTAACACTAAATATGCACAGATGTGTTTGTGTGCGTGTGTGTGTTAAGGGCAACATGCACATACATTTTGTATCCAGTGCAGATGAACTAAAGTGTCTAAATCACTATATTCTTTTAGTTTCTATCATGATGGAGCTCTAACCCTAACCCTTTTTTCTTTTGGACTAATAAGAAAATAGTTGCTCTTAGGGGCAGTTTATGTTGCAAGGGTCATTTGACTATATTGGGGTTTTGGCTAGCTGGTTTTGCATACAGGTTGTTGACATGGAGCTCACCTACACAGACTGATGGAAACATGCAAATGGACATTTGGAAATACTAGGTGTTCCACGTAGTTACAAACACACAGAGATTTATCATTAACTCTGCAGTTCCCCTCACTACTCTGAGTGTTTTCGCCTCCTTGATCTGATTTTTTTTCAGCCCACAAACTCTGCTGTTATCAACCAAGTTTCATATCTGACATTTCCATTATTGGTCTTATTGATAGTCATCTACATTATGGAGGACTACAGGTGTCACAGAAATAGTAATAAAGCATTTAACTAATTGTACAGTAAAAATAGCCATTCATAAATTAGTTTACAAATTAATTTATTAATCGATTAATAACTTTAATGGGCAATAAAAAAAGGGTTTAAAAATAGAATTGCTCAGTTGGCAGAAGCCTCTAGTGCCCTCTCTTCAAATTCATAAGTCCTCCTCTACTCTACCACCTTCTCTTTCCCAGAGTTAGGGTTAGGGTTAGGGGGCTTGTTACATCCCATGGCTAATTTGCATTGTTTTACCTCATTTTACCAGCTCAAGGTCCAGAGTGTCACGGACAGGCTAAAAGGAGAAGCTAAATGACTTAGCAAATGGAATAGCTAATAGGAAAAGGAAAAGCAGCAGGTAAATGGAAATGCAGATGCCTGATTAAAATATGTATTCTTAATTCAATTTGTGAATCCAGCCGTTTATTTGTATTTTTAAACTGCATTTTTAAATAGATTTTTAAATTCCATTATTTATGAATTCAGTAATGCATTTTTAAATGATGTACTTATTGACTGGTAAATGTTGTTTTTGTAAATCCCTTTTTATTTTGAACTATACATTGATGGATTTATTTCATCTGTAAATTCTATTTATAATTCCTCATTTTATTGCCCATTAAAATATCAAATGATGAATTAGTTTGTGATTTAGTTTGTTTATTAATAATTAATACATTAATTAATAAACTAATTTATTAATGCCTATTTTTATTGTACAATTAGTTAAATGCTTTATTACTATTTCCGTGGTACTTGTGGTCCTCCACACTAGATAAGCCTTTGAGTCCTCTAAGTAAAGCAGTTATCGATATGTTTGTTTTCATTAAGTTTGTGCATGAATGTATCTACAGTGGTAACACCCTTGAATTCTTCTTGACACTATAGTCAAACGCAGTGACGGCTGGTGAATGTATGTAATCTATGTTAATGTCATTTGTCAGATGCGCTATAACCATGTATTACACCAGTCTATTTAAATACATTTAAATAAAAATACTCTGCTTGGAACAGTAATATTTGTCTGATATGGTTTTCCCCCCAAAAAGGATAATTACCACATTAAAATGACCCTCACTGAAAACTCAAGATGTTTTGCAAACATTTTTTTAATTTACAAATTCCCAGAGTCCTGCTTGTCAAACCATCAGTCCAAAACCTAAAGACTCTTCATTTACTGTCATAAATGACAAGAAGAACTGTTGAGAGATTTTTGACACTTTAGCTTGAAACATGACTAAAATGACTTAAAACAAAGTCAGCACTCCTGATTTCTTCAACAATATGCTCCCTCAAAACTGAGAGTTCATTCTGTCCTGTCTTAGATGTTCCTTCAAACACAGCAGCACTCTGCAGATGTTCTTATACTGCTGCATCTAGTGATGCTACAAAATCAAACAGTCTTCTGAAAACACTCATATTTTCTGAGCATTCACGTTCATCATGTCCACGCAGGGCTAGCTCAAACGTACCACAGAACTTTACAGTCTATTATTTCAGACAAGATGTTCCTGTTTTTGCCAACCATCTCTTTGTCTTCAGATCCCTATCCTGTAGCCTCCTTCAAGCTGAGCAGCAATGTTTACTTTGCCAGACATGCCAAGATGCACAGCACTTCCCGTGTGGCTCTTAGTTTGTTCATGCCTTTTCACTTTTTCTGCAAAGTGCTTTAAATCGGTCAAGCCTGACTGGATCCATGCTGGTTCTGTTCCTGTTGTTTGAAAAAGGAGGCAGGGATAGCAAAATAAAGTGCCGACCTCACTGCATGCAGTTAGCCAGGACTTCTTAGCAAACCACCCTAACCCAAAAAGACCGGGTGAACTGTCTTCCTCTGTCTAGTGCTTGTTGTTTTATCATGATGTCTGGCTGGTCAGGTCAGAGCTCTTTCACTCCGAGCTTTCCCTGCAGTGTTCTCCTCTCAGACGGCATTGTTTTCAGCGACTTAACTGAACTTTCTTTCTCCATTTCGATCTATTCTCCGCATCTCACAATATCATACAAGGCTCCTCCAACTCTCTATGAACATCTACATCATCTGCTCCTACCTCAACTCCTTTTTGCGCTTTGTATCACGGCCTTGGGGTGGTGATGGTCAGCACCCAGCAAGCTCCTATCTCTTGTATTACAGTGACTGAAGTGCGCACGTACAATTTAGAACTTATTTTTTAATCTACGTTTTTATTGCAGATATACATGTGACTCACTAACTGTATAATATTTAGGTTGCTCAGTTAAAAATATAAAGTCTTATTCAGTGAAGGCCTTTATGATTCTTCTTCATGATGGACAGGTGGGGTGGCGCCCTTGTGCCCCCTATTGATGAGCAACATACTTGAAAGGCAAGTGACAAACAAAAACTTGTGGTGTTACCTTTTCTGATCTGATCTTACTTGTTTTCTCTTCTGTGTTTATGACATAAGAACATGGGTCAAGGTTCATTTATTTGTCATTCTACAGTGCAGAGTTGTACAATGAAATGCAAGTTGTAGTACCTTCATGCTACAGAAGAAAAACTATTTTTTATGGTGGTAAAGCAGTGGGTACTTCTCTATTTTTTTTTCAGGGCTCCAGCAGGGGGAGCTGTTGAAATGCATTACCACACACCTGTCTTCCACATTATACACATGATCTGAGGAAGGTTTATGTCCATGTACTTTTCATTCAAATACTCCTTAACAATGAGAGCCTCAAAACAAGGATTAATGTTGATTTGTATGCTAGGTAAATTTGTTTTACTTCATCTGTATAACTGTCAGACATTGTCAGAAATGTACATTTTTATCCAGTTTTAACCTAACCCTAAACTTTGCCATTACATCCGAGGTATGCACAAGGTAAAAAAGAAAAAAAAAAAAACGACACTCACTGCTGCTGTTTTTATTATTTCTAAGATATATATTCATTGTCACTTCAGCACTTTCATTCTAACTGTTTATTATCACGTGGCAGAGGAAGTTCTTACAGCTTCCTATGTCTCTTTGTTTGAGCTTTCTTTGTGTTCTACTTTGAAGCCACAGAGTTACCATAGAAGTGGACAATAAAGATTTCTAATCTATTTATTTTATTATTGTTTTCAGTAGTATAATATCAGTTAATTTTGGAGTATTTAGTGGCATTTAGCGGTGAGGTTCTAGTTTGCAATGCTCCCTTGCTCACCCCTGACTTTCTGAAGATGAAGAAGAGTATTTCTACTAATAAAAATGATAAGGTGAAGATGTATTTAGTTATTTAGTCTACAAAACTATAGGTTATAACTCCAAAAAAATACATATTACGGTTGATTGTAATCTTTAACGTTACTCTTACCTGTCCAGCAGAAAGCAGGACACTTTGGCATCAGTCTGCAAACCTTTCTCTATCATCAGAGATTTCGATCTGAGAAAGGCAACTTCAATCTTTATTATTGTTTGATGCTGTCGCTTGTCCCGATCTCATTTAGCGTCTTGGAGTTTTCATTTCTTCGACAACGATTCACGCTCCTGTGATTTTTCTTGTACAAAATAAGTGTGATTATCCATCCAGATTGTGGTTTCAAACTTCTCACGGTACAGATTGTTTAGCAGGGAAGAGCAGCCACTTTTTTTCTTCTTTGTTTTCCGAAACCTGGTCATTTCCGGTGGCCACCGACTAAATTTAAAAGCGCGAAAGGCACTCACTAGTGCCAGGTTGGTCTGTTCTGGGATACTGTAGAAACATGGCGGTGCAACATGGCGACCTCTGTGGAGGGAGACCCGCTCCCTATGTAGATATAAATTGCTCATTCTAAGGTCATGAAAACACAACAACTCTTATTTTCAGGTGATTATACACTAACTAAAACATACTTGATGAATATATTATATTCAATTTCTGCCAAGTCTTTTCTGCTAGATGTCACTACATGACACACTGGAGCTTTAACTCCCTCTCCCACACTCACTTTTGTGGGAATTAAATGTGAGAGGCATTATTGTATGCATTATAATACATCTCACAATTGATTTCACTTCAAATCAAATGTTATTTATAGATCCACGTTATCATAAACATTAAAACCAGCGGTGTCATTTGTACTTGCGCATGTAGTGAAGTATAACTATTCCATAAACACCTTTTAAATGTAAAAGATATCAGCCAATTCAGATCTGAAATCATATTACCTGTCTCACCATCACATTCCCCCAGAGCGCAGCGAAGAGGGCCGGACTGTTTGATAACGAAATTATCAGCATCGGTTGTAAAATCAAAGATTACATCAGATATCATCAAAGAAGGAAAACTGTACAAAATTAACATAAGTATAATTTTAGTTTCCAGACAGCCTGGTTGTGTAGTGTGTTTAAAATCGCACACACACCACACATACACACACACACACACACACACACTCTGCCTTCTCCAGTCAGCTCACCCGGTACATCTTCACAACCAGCACATGTGGATTGTGTAAATTAAGAACGTGTAGAAATAAAGTGTGTGACAGCTCTCACACAATCGTTACACTCCATATCCTCATTGTGAGTCCTGATCATGATGCAGGCCGAGTTCACCGTAACTAAACTTCATTAAATAAATAAATTGTGTTCATGTATCAAACTTCCACTTTCAAATGATATCTCAGGCTGAGGGATAACACCGATCGTCACAATCATTTTGGTAAGTGGAACAGTCATTCTGATCACTGTATGCATATAAATACTGCGGTGCCACTTGTGCGTAATGCTGCATGGACTATCACGGTCCTAGCACTGATAGAGGATGACGAGAATGAACGAATACAACCCAGGTAAAAAAGTAATATACTTTAATGTACTAAAAATGTACTTAATTTTCTGAAAGTACATTTTTAGCACATTTTGATTTTATGTGTTAAAATAAAGTAAACCAAAAATATATTATAAATGTATTAATTAAAAATATATTATTTCCTCAGTAGTACTTCAGTTTACTTAGATAAAGTACACTATTTAGTACTAATACTTAAATTCATATTAAGTATATTCATATAAAATATACTACCACTAAAATATTTATAAGTGTTTGATTAGTATATTTATTTATTATGTACTTCGAATGTGTTAAATATAAGTTTATTGTCAGTGTATTTGCATATACTTTTATGAAGTGCACTTTTAGCAACCTTTCAATAAGTTCACTTTTATAACACTTTTTTTCATATCATTGTTAGCACAGCAGTGTTAAAGTGCACTTAAAATAAGTGTATTAATAATTGAGTACTACTTCAGTGGTAAATTAGTGTATTCTTCATAAGTACACTATTAGAGCACTTTTAGCAACCTTTCAATAAGTTCACTTTTATAACACTTTTTTCATATCATTGTTAGCACAGCAGTGTTAAAGTGCACTTAAAATAAGTATATTAATAATTGAATACTACTTCAGTGGTAAATTAGTGTATTCTTCATAAGTACACTATTATAAACCAGAACAAATTCATCAGTATGTAGCCATTTCTTTAAGTGCGCTAAGATCAGTTTAAAAGAATGTACAATAACAGTTCATTTCTGCAGCTGACCTTTTCTCTTCAACCTTTTAAAATGCAACAATGCTGTTATGTAACAATACCTTTTCTAATTGAAAAAATATCCTTACTTTTCTATTTCAATTTTGAAATGTTAGCAATTAGTGTTACAAAGTATTTGGATTACTTCAACACCACCGTTGTTTTTATGCAATATTTAAAAATCCATCCATTCTACAAATTTAATGGTGAATTTTGAATAAACATGAACATCAACAACAGAGCACCTTTCAATTGACCATGTGCTTTTATGTAATGTAGTATTATTATATTATTATTATTATTATTATTATTATGTATTTGGTTGCCTTTGAAGGTTGGCTCGACTCACTCAGCAGATATTCTTTGTAATGTCTTTTAGATGCCATGTCGTCTGCGAGCGGTTTTACAGTTTAAGCCCGGTAAAATACATCCATGTTTAAAATAAAGTGCAGAGCATCTTTGGTGCAGAGGGCGCGCGAAGTGTCCTGGATAAAACGTCATCATAACATTACTGATACGTGCGCATGCGTGCATTGACATTACTACGGTAGCCGAGAGGGGCCGTACATTACGGTGTACCCATCGCTCTGGGTGTACCCTATGGGTGTACCTAATATCCATGCGGTGTACACAGACTTTTTTTTATTTATTTAATTACTTTTTTTTTTTTTTTTTTTTTTTGCAAGAACGTAGAGTCTGCGTCTGACAGACAGTTTTCAACGTCAAAATTGAAAATTTGCATGTGGTGGACATTTTTCAAATTGACCCTGAAGTACTCGTGGCGCTGTGCTGCCGCTGATTGGTTACCCCCGAATGCAACCTGCTTGAATGTAGATGCTGAGGGAAGCGTTGTCGCAGTTGAGTTACAATGGCGCAGTTCAAGTTCGGGATGTTTTATTTTAGGGACAACACAATTCACGTCGAAAGTAATGACATTGTGACACCTCAGTACAGACAGCAGCTCGTTCAGGTAGTAAAACGGCCGGACCTTTCCAGTGAAGACGGATGGATACAAGTGTGCTGGGGCACCAGGAAAGCACCTAAAAACAAGGTCACCGCAAAACTGCTCTTACTCGGAGGTTTGTATTGCTCATGCATGGTGTGAAATATCTTTTGAATAAATATTCTTTCTACTAATGACTAAGATATTAGGCAAACTTCTCATTCACAAGCTGCATTAGCTAACTAGCTAGCTAGCTGTTAGCGGCAGACAGCAGCTAATGCTAGCGTAAATGGTGGTATTAAACTTCAGATGAGATTTTGTGTGAACATTTGTGAGCGTGCTGTGTGGACAATGTTTAGCAATATTGCGCACTGTAAAGAAAATAACAAGAAAAAATTTTACAAATTTGTTATGCTAGCTGCTAGCACTTGCCAGCCACTACTGTTAGTGATGATTTGATAAAGAATTTGCCAGTCGCTCATGCTAATGATTGTTATGTTTACCTTGTATGTAATTTAATTTTTATGTAACTATGTTTATAAAAAGACTTAAAGTGACTTGTGTATAATATTAGATTGACTGTGGTGCATTTCACGAGACATACAAAATTTCCAAAATATTGAGCAAAAGGGGGAAAAAACATGGTTTTGACAGTTTGTCTGATGTATGGTTGTGGTTACAGACAACTACAAGGAGTTGATGGGAAAAAAAGAAGCCTTCCTCAAGGACGAGGACATCTGGCACATGGCAGTTGCAAGGAGAAGGACCACACCCTGTACCACAACACATGATGGAAGCAAACCAAAGGTTATTTTTGTTGCTTGTGTTGGTAGTTTCTTTAGAAAACACACTTTAATTAATAGTTATAGGCTATTGTGTTGCAACTAGGGATGCCACAATACCACTAATTTTATAGATAGTTCTGACAGCATTCAAATTTGTCTATAACAAAGTCGATAACAGTGTTGCCAACTATTTTCAGTGGGAAGTAGCTAAAGCCTGCAGGAAAAGTCCTGGATGTCGCTAGATAATGTCACGTGCTAATGATGGCATGACTTTATTACATATATACAAAATAAAAAAAATATATTTTAAATTAAGTTAAACTAAACTGACTGACCAGCGTTTATTTCAAGAGGCATGTTTATTAATGACCTGTTGCTACACTAGCACTTACCACAGCGATTGTTTTTTCCTTTTGCCCTCCCTCCCCTCTTTGCATTTCACATCAGATTAAAACACCTGTAGGTTCAAAATGCTGCTCCATTTCGTATCATACTTACCAAAGTCTTGATTCACTGAAATCCCTATTTGTAGGTTGGTTATGCTTTTAATATTTGTCTCATCTTGTTTATGAAAAATGATATGAAGTGAATGTTGAAATGTTTTTCTAAAAAAATCTCTTCACCAGAAAGCATCTATGGTATAGTTAATATGTTGTTGTCATGTAATACATTCTTTCTCTTCGATACAGAAAAAAAGAATTACTGCAACTTCCAGTCTCACTTCAGATGAAGATGAAACGCAGATTGACGCATCACAAGTTCTTCAAACAAATGTAAGTATTTACGGGAATAAGTGAATATTGTGGGAGGATAAGACATATTTTTCATTATAAGTAGCTTTAGGTTTGACAACAGTGCAGTTGCAGAAGTGGATGGTGGCACTCCAGCTGTGCTAGTTTTGAAATACTGACTGTTTATTAAGTACAAAAACTACTACAACACATGACAAATTGTATGATATGAAAAGATAAAATTGTGAGTAGTGAGTGTTCCTCTGGTGAAATATGGTCTGACAATACCTTAATAAGCTGTACAGTAGGTGATGGATTCTACAAACATCTACAAAGATGGATATTTACCCCTCTCTTGCCTTTGCAGTTTAACATTTTACTTTTTCTGCCCTTTGTTTAAGAAGCCGAAGATGACAAAGGCTGCAAGAGACAGAGCCCTTTCCCAACTGAAATCTTCGCTGCTGAGAAGAAATCCAACAACCTCCACTCCCTTGACAAGTGAAGATGATACAGACATAGACACCAATGTGGACTTATTTGACCCACCTCAGGCTTCGGGATCAACTGTAAGTATTTACAAAACCCAAGAAATAAAAGTAGAATTAGGGCCCTATTGTTTCCGCTATCACAGAATCGCGGACGGAATCGTGGAATTGAGCTATAAAAACGAAATTCTCTTTTTAACGTGGAATATCACGGAAAATTACATAATTTGACTGAAATGCTGTTATCGTGAGGAAGAGGAATGTAAACCCAGGGGGAAATTTACCAGAGGGACGCTAATCTGCATGACACAGCCCTGAAATTCACCTGCGCCCCCTCCCACTTTAAAACAATCTATGTTTCAAAACACAAATAATCCGCCTTTGCTGGCAAGAAAATTTAAGAAACACGACACTAAACTCCAGTGGCCTGTACTGCGAAGGAGGCTCAACATGGTCAGGCTTTGTGTTCACCTTCCAGCTCAACAAAACCTCAAGTACCGGCCTGGGTTAACACAGTACTACGAAGCTGGTTATCCACTTGGTTTGTTAAGTCCGGCTCTCAGCTTTATAGTCACATCACATGCGCGTTAACATCAAAGGGGGCGTTCGGCGTCATATGATTCTACTTCCGCACAAATTTGATCCACAACAGGCTGATTTCAGCCAAGAGGAGTGCAATTGTTTTATTGGAGAGAGTATGAGTGATATAAAAAAGCAGGATCGCAGCCTGAAGCAACAGTGTTGCTGCAAATATGACAAGAGAGGAGGCTGCTTTTAATTTCTGACAGCTCTTGCGCTACTTTTAAATACGAAGCTTTATCCATTTGAACTAAATAAACTAGAGCAACATCAACTGTCATTTTAATTTGTGTTTTATATTGTTATATATTTCACTGATCGCAGTTATAACGCAAGTGTGTGTTTTATTGGAAGCGAGGCTGGTGTATGTATAGGTCACAGTGGTTTTTTTTAGGTGCTGTGGCTACAAGAAAATCTCATATTGTCTCTGTACAAAGACAACAAAGACCATTTAAATGTGAAAACAGCGGAGACGTATTCAAGATTTGCATTTTGGCAACACTGAAATATGACAGGAATTAATTCATTCATGGCCACATTAAGTGAAATTATTAACTTGACCGATTATCATCTGATTGTCTGTCCTGCTGCCAGCGCACTACTTCTTTCAGTGGTGACTGACTGTATATAAAATAAAATATAGGCTATAAAGAGCTCCTGACGCTCAGCTCAACGGGTGAGGAGAACAACTGTAGGCGGAGACAACTCTCGGCGGAGACGCTCAGAGAGAAAGTCAACAGCAGCTGATCAGTGTGATCTCTCCCTCCGTACAAACGCTCCGTTCTGATCCAGATCCACTGGACTTACAAAGTAGAACTGACGCAGCTGAAAATGAGTTAAATAGTGAAACAGCAGCGCTTTTATAGCTGGTTTAATGATTAAACTCTGAACATAACCTGGTCGGGACCAGGTTATGAGCTAAGCATAAATTACCATGGTGATCTAGCCGGGTTAAAAGAGAGCCACTTTTGTAGTACAGGAGAGCCTGGCTCAACATACCTCGCTAACACACTAAACTGGCTTCACAGTACAGGCCTCTGGTGAGTCATACTAACATAGCATTGTTGACGTTTTCATTTATGCAGGACCTTGGCCAAGGGGAACGTGAAGAGGAGAGTCTCCTGTTGGATCAGCCCAGATCCAGTGTTGACATGCAACAGGAAGTGATGGATGCTCTGAAAGGTATTCATACAAAGAAGAATTGCTTATGTTTTTTATGTCAGTAATTGTATCGATAGGAGCCTTATCTCTCATATATCTGTGACTTGTGTTTTTTTTTTTCCTTAATGCAGAAATACCAGCCTTAGTCAAGTGTGTCAGAGATCTTATTACAACCATGAAGAGAATGCCACCTGTCATGGACACTGACAGTACAAGTTCTGGTTCTTCCAGTCCAGCTCCAGAAATGGTATGTTTTGCCTTTATACACGTTTTGTAAATACTGCCTTTTTATTACAGGAAACATTTCATCCAAAATTGTTGTAAACTACATGACTGTTAGCAGTTTTGTCTCTGTAGTCTCGATCCACATTCTGCACGTACTATATTTGATAGAAACTGTTTTTTCCATTTCAGCTTGCAGTTGAAATGCATGTTCAGAAATTATACTTTAATTCATTGAAGACCACTTGCAGAAATTACAACTTAAATAATATTTGGCATTCAATAGTTCGGCTTTGTCTTTTAAGAAATGCATTCCAGCAACGTATTCCTAATACCATTTCTAATAATTGACTCTATTTCCTGGACACAGATTTCCCTGGGCAACACGGGGGTGCAGGTCAGCAAAATCTGTTTCCGAAGACTAAACCGAACAAGAATGTCCCTGTTCACACAGGACTTAGCTGTGCTCATCTTTGGGCGGGATGTTTTGGCATCCTCGACTCTCACAGGAAAACCAGGGCCCACTGGAACAGCGAAAGAGCAGCTAAATCCGGAAGAGCTGAGTGCCCTTGTTGGTAAGTATTGGTTAAGTCTATTTTTCCTTATTATCATTTTGTTTTTATGCCTCTACCTTGCCCTGGCCATAGCCAGAAGCAACATGTTTCAGATTGCCCTCATGTCTGTATGCCCCCTTCTTGCTAATGTGATAACTCTGGAAAAGCATGATTTGTAACACCATTTTATTTGTCCTTTTCTATTTTACAGATACAGTTATTGCTGAATTTCCAGGAACAAGTGTGTCTGATGTGAGGGCAGTGATTCGGAGAAAATGCAACAATGAGAATTTTGTGAGCAAAAAGAAACAGTAAGCAGTAACATCAGTAACTGTTTGTAGTCATTTTTGTTTGTTTGTTTTTTGGTGGACATACATTTTGAATTTAAACAAACTGTGTCAATGTTTCACATGTAAAAGTTTCAAAAGTCAGTTTAATGTTCATCCCTGTCATTACTAGCTTCTCTGTGGTGCATAGCTAGCAGGGTAGTGCTAGCACAGCTATTGTTTTCTTTTTCTTTTTTCCTTTTATTATTGTTTTTTAGTTAACTTGTTAAAGAGTATGACTAAAAAGAATTATCTGGGGTCGGACGATCCAAATTTGAATAAAAATGTTACAATGAAGAGAAACAGTTTGAAAATGTTGTTAAAGATGTACTTAAATGTACTTTATTATGCACATTTTCGTGCATGTTGAAAATAAACTTTTTTCTCCTCAAGTATGTTCTAATTATTCTTTATGTTTACTTAAAAGTAATTTGAAATTCAAATTAATTATAAAAAATATACTTTCTGTGTACTATTGAAGTGTACTTTAATGAAATACATCTAGTATACTTTCTGCACACATAATTAGTGTACTCACAGTATATTATTTTCGATGTGCTAACAATGTACTTAGTATACTAATGATATATCATGAGTGCTACTTTAGACATACTGAAGTACAACTTAGTATACTTATCTGTACTATTTTGAGACACCATTAAGATGAACTATAATATACTTAAGTACAACTTTTTAATTTTTATTTAATTTTTGTAAATATATTTAAAATGCAATGGCAACACATTAAGATTAAATTAGAAATACATTTCCAGTATATTCTAAATTTATTAATAGTAATCTGAAAAGTGGATTAAAGTATACTGTAAGTCGAACTAAAGAACATTATAAATAAGTACAGTATTAGTAGAGAAAAGTTTACTTAAGTATATTTTAGTTGATCTTAATGGTGTCTCAAAATAGTACAGTCAAGTACACTAAGTTGTATTTTAGTATATCTTAAGTATCAATAATGTAATATCATTAGTATACTAAGTACGTTTTTAGTACTCGAAAATAACACACTTTGAGTACAACAATTTTGTGCTTATGAAATACACTAAGTGTGCTTAAATTTAGTATGTTAAAGTATATTTTTTTTCCGCCTGGGAATATGTGCTTTGTAACCACCACCTCACCAACCAACACCTTGTTCTCTGTGCCAGAAATATGTATTTTCTTCTTGAATGTGGGTGTGGAGAGGGAGGTGCCCTGTTTGCTACTGTCGACAGGCTAACAAACCCTCCTGTGCCAGTAGCCTCTGAACATCTATCTACCAGAGCCTGTAATGAATTTGCATCCTTCTTCACTGACAAAATTCAGAAAATTAGACGAGCGGTCAGTGCCACCGTACCAGGTACAGGAGCTGTGTTATCCATGTGTCCACCTCAAACCAACTCTAACACCATGACACAATTTGATCCACTCAATGACAAACACCTGGAAGAAATAATACAACTTTTGAAATCTTCCTCCTGCTGCCTTGATATTTTACCAGCAGGGTTCTTCAAAAAAGTTTCAAACTGCATGACTTCGGATCTGCTACAGATTGTCAACATGTCTCTTCTTTCAGGCGTCTTTCCCCAAGCCATGAAAACTGCAGTTATTAAACCACTCCTGAAGAAGAACAATCTAGACACATCAGTAATGAATAATTATAGGCCCATGTCAAACCTCCCTATTTTAAGTAAAATCATTGAAAAAGCTGTTTTTCAACAGCTGAACAATTACTTAATAGTAAATGGCTGTTTTGATGTCTTCCAATCAGGATTTCAACCACATCACAGCACTGAGACCGCTCTAGTCAAGGTCATCAATGACATTCATTTAAACACAGACAGTGGAAAAATTTCAGCCTGAGTATTACTGGATCTCAGTGCTGCGTTTGACACAGTCGACCACAACATACTACTGGACCGACTGGAAAACTGGGTGGGACTCTCTGGTATAGCACTAAATTGGTTTAAATCCTATCTAAATAATAGAGACTACTTTGTGTCTATAGGTAATTACACATCTGAACGGATGAAAATGACAAGCGGAGTACCCAAGGGCTCCATTCTGGGACCTCTACTATTCAACATTTACATGCTTCCTCTAGCTCAGATAATGGAAAACAACAAAATATGTTACCATAGTTATGTAGGCGACACACAAATTTACATAACCATATCACCAGGGGACTATAATCCCAGATGTGGCCGGGTGAGCCATCTCCCTCCTGGTCACTGCATGGCGCTGCTTGTGCAGGTTAATTGTTGGCCGGGGCTGCGGGTGATTAAAACCAGGTGTTGGTCACCGCTCTCCCTCTCTGCTTCTGCTGTGCGGTGCGTCTGGTGTGTTCGGCGTGCATGTCTGTGTCTCCCCGTCGTGTCATTAAGGTAGGCATCCTTTATTATCTGCTGTTTTGTTGCAATTTTTATTCGGCTCTGGGGCTTCATCCTCCCGCTCCGTTGCAGTGCTGGGAGCGACGGTGAGCTGGAGGGAGCGAGCGGTTTGGGTCGACGTGTATTGGGTGCAGTAGAGCTCAGAGGTATGCTGCTCGTATTTGTCTGCTGCTGCAGTTTTCCATCTATTGCACTAGTTGTGACACTTTCTCTTTTGCTGTGCAGCGGGGCCGCCGTAACCAGCGGCTCCATTCTCCTAGTTCTGTACCTATCCAGTGGCATCCTGGTGTGTTCCGGTCAGCGGCCACCACGGCAAGGTTTGCTGCTGTCCTGGCTCGGCTCTGGGTGGACTGAGAAGCGCCATATTGCCTTGTGTCTGAATTGTGCTATACAAATAAACTTGCCTTGCCTTGCCTTGCCTTAGGATGGACAAGTTTCTGCCTCAGCATGTTGATAGGTTTAAAGTGAACCGGGATATGATGTTTATTAAAGATCCTCCTGAGTTTCTCAGATGTTCCTGCGACATAGGGAATAACAATGTTGTTACGTTTTCTCGATAAAAATGCTCTTATGTCTTTGATTTGCGACAGAAATATGACATCCAATCCAAACATCTCTTCAAATATCTACAGATCAAAAGTTTCATATTTAAGACACAAAAATCCTTATCCATACCTTCTCTCACCTCTGTGGAAGAAATAACAGTAAACCACCACTCTAAGAGGGGCCTGGTTTCACGCTTTTTACAGAATAATTGTGGATGGTTCCCAAATCTCCTCAGAAAATAAAAGAGTGGCCTGTTGTAGGAGATACACTACTAATAAATGTAATTCATTAATCACTGGCGATTAATAAAACACTCGTTAATGGGGCACCACCTCCGTTGTTTTATCTATTTGAATAATCCGGAGGTAATTAATCAAATTCGACTAAACAAGGTTAACTTGTATCAATTCTAATCAATTTCAGATCAATTTATTCAATCTCATAAATCAAGCAGTGATTTCTACACAGTTTCCATCGGTCCTCCACATTAAAAACAAACCTGAACAGACAACGATATACGGTTAAATATGTTTATTTACTAGATCAGGGTGAATAAATGAAATGGTGATTTAAACAAACAACAGTGATAACAGAAAATGTGGAGACTATATGATTAAGGATTATATGAACGTGAGCGGATGGTAAAGTCGCGAGTCTGGGAAGCATTCAAATATTACGGGAGTAATTTTGATACTAACGAGACCCTAACCGGATTTCTCTTAAGAAAAGATTATTATGAATGAAAAGCCAAGAGACACCAACTCAGTACATGCGTGTGAATCCAGCAGTGTGCAAGGTGCTTAGCCTACTTTGTCTGGAGAGTTGGGACGTCCACAACTTTGAGTCTTTCTGCCGGAGTTTGTGGCTCGACTGCGGGCTTGTAGTGCCGGTCCAAGAGCCGGAGGGAAGTCACGGTTCGTCCGATGTCACAGTGGGTGGCTCTCTCATCCAGGTGTCGTGTCACATCGCGGTGAGGTTGTCTCGTCTTGGGTTATTGTCTGGTCATTTCCTGTTTTATTTTGAAAATCTAACTCTCCTCTCGTTTCAGATCACTTGCCCTTCCTCTTGTGTCACCTGCCCGTCTCCCCTGATTCCTGATTGTGTCCACCTGTGCCCCATTTCCCTCATGTGTTTAAAAGTCTGCGTTCCCCTTTGTCCTGTGCCAAAGTGTCTCGTTCCATGTCCGACCACAGAAGCCCTATCCACAGTCCTGCTCTAAAGCCACAGTGTGTTCGTGAGTTTTGTTGTATACCTCGAAAGAGTGAATTTCTGTTAATTTTCATAGTCCTTAGTTTAGTCCTTTTGTCAGCCTCCCTTGGGAGAGATTTTCTGTTTCTTGTTATATTTGGTTAATGTTTTGAAGCCTGTTGATTTCCTCCTTAGGAGTGATTTTGATTTTGATAGATTTTGTATATAGTCTCCTCCTTAAGAGTGATTTTGATTTCGATAGATTTTGTATATAGTCTCCTCCTTAAGAGTGATTTTGATTTCGATAGATTTTGTATATAGAGTTTCCTCCTTAAGAGCGATTTTGATAGATTTTGTACATAGCTAGTTTCCTCCCTAGGAGTGATTTTTTTGTTTTAGCCTAGTTCTCTCTTCTGAGAGATTCCTTACGAGTAACTTTCACAGTCTGTTTGTTTGAAATCACTCTATCGAGAGCCTTGCTAAAGAAACAATAAAAACAGCTCACTGACACCTCAGCTATTGAGTCCTGTATTGAGTCTCGGCCTGACATGTCGGAGGGAGAGCGCAACTCGTCCAGCACTCAGCAGTCGATGGTCCGGTCCGCTTCCCCGTTGGGGTGGCACTGCTTGTGAGCGTTGGAGGCAGGCCGGTCTCGGCTTGGCACAAAGTCTTTCTTTCGTTGCAAGCTGCTCGCACGGTTTGTTGAAGCAGGCAGTTACTGCACGTCTTTATTAATGGTGGTGGTCTTAATAAAGATCTTCTTCTTCTTGCACGGAGTGGTGACTCTTAACTTCTGATTCTTGAAGTAATTCAACTTTCTTGACGAAAATAACGAGAGAATAACGCTGGCCGGGCGCGTCCTCAGTTATCACACAAAAGATCTCCCGACAGTCTAATCCAATCCTACCAGGACTCACCACTAGAGGGTACTGTGGTTCCACCAAACACAAGACACATTTAAACATTAAACTTGATTACAGTCAAATTTCATCACAGAGAAACGGGAAAAAGATCAGTTTTATGAACTTCTTTTACTGACTCTTAATTTGTTAGAATTAAGAGGGTGAGATCCTGACTTAATGGTTAATTAGAAATGGTCTGAAATCTGGAAGAATACAGAGGCCATTTGAATGGAATGTCCCGCAGATAGTGAGACCAGATGTGTCGTAAATAACAAAAGACAGAGTAAGAGCATAGAACAACAAGTCAGAAGGTGTCTAGTGTCCACTCTGGAGAGTGTGTTTGTGGATCAGAAGTCAGAGAGACAGAGAGGGTGAGAGAGAGAGAGACATCAGACGTCATTACCTAATTTGCAATTGCAAAGATATTTTTAATTAACACATCCTTGTGACAATATAGTTCCTGTCTCTCCTGATGTGGAGAGAGTAGATGTCTCCATGCTGGCCTCAGGTTGACCTGAGTGAGAAGTTTGCCTGTTTTGAGGGGGAAGAAACTCCAAATCGGAGTACAGGTTGTAAATTGATTAAAAAGGGTCTTCATCTGAAGGTTTTATGGTCAAAGAAAACACTGTCCTCTCTGCCAGGTGATAAGGTGGCAGACTGAAAGGCGCCTTTTCCTGTGAATAGTCTTTTTGCAGATGGAAAGAGTTAACAAGAATAAACAGGGCCTCAATGCAATGCAGAGGCGATGGACATGTGTTCCTACACTGTCAACTAAGCAAGGATGATAGGAAAATGACTGTATACCGCTTATTACAAGCAAAACACACCATAGCTAAAACTTGGAGATCTGTCACCAAACCGAGTATACAGGTATGGCTTGCCGGACTGTCAAACACTCGCCCTTAAAAAACTCACATTTATGAGTAAGGGTAAATTGTCTACCTTTGATAGAATTTGGAGAAGGTTTATGTCATTTTTAGAAGGGGAGAAATCCAAAGAAACCTTCTTGCCTTAAATGTAACATTTAATTTGCATTTATTTATTTTTCTTTCATTGTATGTCTATTTCCATTTTGTAACATGCTGATATAAACTTTAGACCATGAAGAGGAACACGTTATAATGCTCTGTCAAAAACCTTTATAATAAGATGCCTTGCCGCTACCCTGCACCGCGCTTGTTCTTTGCTTGTTTATTTTGTTTCTATTTGTGTAATATATATGGAAAAAATCAATAAAAACATAAATAAATACATTTATCAAAATAAATATATAAATAAATAATAATAAAAAAAGAATTCTTACAGGTCTATAATTGGCCAACTCAGACTGGCCTCCTCCCTTTAAAATTGGGGTAATGACTGCAGTTTTTAAACTATCAGGAAACGCGGCTCCCATGATCAATCTATTTATCAACTGTGTGATTTGGGAAACTTTTGCATGGTAAAGTGTTTGCAGAAGTGCAATATCATACCTTCCTACTTTATACCTTATATTTCAAACCAACAGCTTGAGGTAAGTGTTGAAAGTATTGTCCTTGCAACTGCATTTATGTTTTGTTTTGATTACTCAAACATAGTTTCACTATGTCATGCGATCTTTTTGCTATCAGCACACTCAAATTGCAAGCATTACCAGGATCACTACAGAAAAACATTTAAAATAAACATTTCATATCAAGGGGTTCAAATTACAGACACTACCACTGACTTTGGCCATTTCCAGGAGACTTCATTCAGCTTGAAGGCTAGTTCTAGTTTTTCTGCAGTAATAAATGACTGTCACACTGATGCACCAGCTAAGCAGTATACTACAGTATTTACACCACAAGTCTCAAACCACTAGTCAAAATAATTCTATTTTGCATTTGATTGGAGCACTATTTTTTTCATTACAAATTATTATATCAGCTTAACAATTTGAGAGAAAGCTTTGCAAGAACTACTTGAAAACCAAGGAGTCCTGGACTGTCGTCCACAGTCACCTGACCTCAACCACAGTCAACATTTATGAGGGCACTTGAAGACTGAAGGGCCAAACATTCTGTGACATCACATGAAGCTTTGTGAACACTGTCAGATCATGCTGGGATAACATGAGTCAGCAGGTTTGACACTAACTTGTGGAGTCCATGCAGCCCAAGTGCATGCTGTCATTACAGCAAAACGGGGACAAACCAAATTTGAAGATATTCTGACAGACATTTTTTCTGACAGACATTTTTCATAGTTTCTACTTTTTAATGTGATATTTATGGAGGACCAGCAATGCAGCATTTAACTAACTGCATGCTTAGTAATAAAGCATTTAACTAACTGTACAATAAATATAGGCATTAATAAATTAGTTTACAAATAAATTAATTGTACAATAAAAATAAAATAACTTATTAATCTATTTATAAATAGACTAAATTACAAAGTAATTCATTATTTGATATTTTAATGGGCAATAAAACGAGGAATTATAAATAAAATTTACAGATGAAATATTAATCCATCAATAAATAGTTCAAATTAAAAAGGGATTCACAAAAACAACATTTACCAGTCATTAAGTACATCATTTAAAAATACATTACTGAATTCATAAATAAATAATGGAATTTAAAAATCTATTTGAAAATGCAGTTCAAAAAGACAAATAAACAGCTGGATTCACAAATTGAATTAAGAATACATATCAGGCATTTAAAAGGGTGATTTCCTTTTTCTACCTGCATTTCCATTTACCTGCTGCTTTTCCTTTTCCTATTAGCTATTCCGTAAAACGAGGTAAAACAATGCAAATTAGCCATGTAACAAGCTCTCTGATTGGTTATTGTCAAATGCAGATGTTTGACATGCCTGGATGTGCATTTAAAGTGAGCACACTAAAGACTTCCGCCGACTGAGCCGGCTAACTTCTGGTTTAGCGCGTTGCTAACTTGAATGGGGATTAAATAATTTAGTCATGTGGCTCTGGACTGAATTGGACCAAATGGGTCCATGACAGTGAAACCCCAATGTTGGCTTATGGGAACAAGTCTTTTTGGGCCACAGTGCATCACGTGCGATGTAATTACAAGGTTAATGCCAGGCTTCGAAACAACTTTTCGTAGTGGCCAAATCGTGTAATTACATCATCACGTGATGCACTGCGGCCCATAAAGTCTATTTATTAATAGATTAATAAATTAATTTGTAAACTAATTTATTAATGCCTATATTTATTGTACATTTAGTTAAATGCATTATTACTATTTCCGTGACACTTGTGGTCCTCCATAATTATTATCATTTCAAATGAAAAAGAATCATTACATTTAAAGCAAATGCAAAATAAAAGTTTTTATAATAGTGGCGTCAGACTTTTTGACCCAACTGTATAATTAACAAAACTATTGCCAACATAGGCCTACATGCGCCCGTGAAGACACACACACACACACACACACACACACACACACACACACACACACACACACACACACACACTATCTCAACCATCTATTCCTGTACCCACATACGGACATGCAAAGGTTTCATCACAGTTAATGTTTTGTTTTTTCAGTGCTTTTCCTTCTCACGTTTAGAGGGCAAAGGGAAAAAGGCAACATCCGTGATCCTATCTGCCAACTAGAGTCAGAGCGATTTCCTCAGGAGCGCTCTGTAACAATTACTGGATGGACTTAAAAGGCCCTGAGAGCTGACTAACCTAAGAATAACCCCATTTAGAGCAATTTATTATGGTGGGAGGGAGGATCAGACTGGAAGGATGTTAAAATGTTTTGATTTGTCCCTTTCACCTCCCTGTCCGTGCCCCGTCGTCATCTTTACTTTCAACCTTATTTATGTTTTTGTCACAACTCCAATTACTCCAGTTCCTGCCAGTGTTTTGCAGGGATTTTCATGTAGCTACTGTAAGGGTTGGCCGAGTAGCCAGACACATGGAAATGGAGTGACAGGCTAGGTTCAGCAGTCCAAGTGTATTTTATTTTACAGCAGTGGAGTCCTGTGCAGTTATTTACAGGGAAATACAGAGAATGGTTGGCTAAAATGAAGAAAAACAAACAAACAAACAACACTAAATAAACTATTTTCCCAAAAAATAGGAAAATACAAAAAAAATAAAATAAAAATAATACAAATAAATGACTTAAGAGAAAAAGAACTCTAACTGGCTATTTCCTTCTGTACTGCTGTGTTACCTGTGAATTTCTCCCAAGGGGAATTGATAAAGGAACATCTTATATGTCCGCAAAATGGCTGTTTGAGGACAGCCAGAGCTGTACGATAAGACATCTACCCGTACCGAGACAGGACAAATAAGGAGCTGCAGTGGAGGGAAGTGAGTGAGAAGGTCAGAACACTTTTGGAAATATGTCTCAGCACAGCATAGCTCTGAGCGATCCGAACTCCATTCAGGGAACAAGCATTTTTTTTTAAAGTTGTTTGCTCGTCATCTGGCCAACACCTGACGAAGCATGAATTCAGGCTTTTTACAAGGCAGCATTATGATGTTGTTACTTCAGCGTCCTTCTGATCCATTTATTGCAGTCAGATCACAGAGACATCTCTTTGTTTTGGGTTCATACTGATGTGGTAAGACAGATTCATTCAGTCTACGTCTACTTGTTGGTCACAGTTACTGAAACGAGCTATTTGTAATTTCCAGCCACCTGCTTCAAATGAATAGGGGGCAGTATTTCCCCATTTCTCAATAGCCCTTTTTAGATAGAAAAGGCGGCACATTTGCTCCAAGGTAAGGGCGGCAATCTGCCGCCTTGTCTTTCTAAAAGGGAGGCATAATATTCCTCCTTTTCCAAAAGCCTCCACTTGGGTAGGCGTAAACAGGTGACGTGACGTGAAGCACGAAGTTGGCCAGTGAACAGTGACAACGAATTTGTCTTCAAAATAAGAGCTTTACATTGCACCCCATTGGATTTTAGAACTGGGTTCTTAGCGGGGGGCTTTAATTTGAAAGTAGCGACCGTTCATAGCTTGCCGCTACACAACAAGCTGACAGTAGCTACGAGCTGTTTGGTTGTGTCCGCTAGCTGTCAGCTACAGAGACCGAGGAGACGCTAGCATCTCCCGGATCTCAGCGCCTTCCAGTTGCTCATCTTGACGTCCGCGGATGAAGTGATGGACTGATTGCTGTGATCAGCTGTTTCCTGGTTTTAAAAATCTCTGGCTGTGGGTCGCACAACAGTGCAGGTCATCTACACCTCCGCCCATCTCACGCAATTGCCGGCACATTGACGTCTCGTATTTAGATAGCAATGGAGACAGAAATAAGTGTACCCTCCGAGGCGTCAAATTGGCGGACCAAAACAGACCGCCAATTTGCCGCCTTCTGTCTAAATCCGCGGACCTAGTCGCTAAAAGGACGGCCAATTCGCGGCTTATTGCCCAGTATAAAAACGGCTAATGTTTAGTTCAAACCCTTTTTGGCATTTATCTTATATATTTAACGTGTTTCTATGCAAATTCATTATTGCAATTTGTTGAAATTAAATTACTTCTATGTATATATTTATTTACCCATATAATCACAATTAATAATAATAAAATTGATAATATTAATAATAATAGTACACCCCCTAAATACATAAATAAATAATTTTTCAACATTTTCAACAACCTTACAAACTTACAAAAAATCCGACACACACTCTGCCACACACTGCCATTAAATAAAGACTTGATTTTAATCTTGTATGTATCTGAATTTGAATTTTGAATTTATTAAAGGATAGCCCCTTGAGATGTAGCATCTCATTTTCAAGGGGGTCCCTAGACAGAGATATACATAGAACACATGACAACAATACACTACATTACATTATAGACATACATAACATATGACAAATACAGACATCTTGCTCACCCACTCCCACACACCACCCCTACCCACATAAGTCTAACATACAGAGTAGAGATATTGAATAACAAGGATCAATGATGTGAACATAAAAACATAGTAGAAATAACGAAAATGAGAAAGAAATAATAAAAATAAATAAATGAATGAATTAGAAACATGAGCAATTTGTTTTAAGATAGGACTATAGTGACATCCTGAAACAATGAAAAGAAGTAATAGAACGCAAAAAAAGAGGGAGATCATTCCAATCCAATGGAGCTTTATATTGGAATGACCTTTTACCAACCTCTTTTGAGAATCTGGGAACAAAGAAAAAAGGGAAGTTCATATGTCTAAGTGAGTATGGCGAATTGTATGGAATCATAAGTTCTTTTAAATATGGAGGACAATGGAGATAAACACATTTGAAAAGAAAATGAAGCCAATGAGATTGCCTTCTTGATTTGGGTTGTAACCAGTTCAATGAATCAAACATAAGACAATGATGTGTTCTAAAAGGACATCTCAAAACAAATCTACATAAGGAATTAAATAATACAGTCAGAGATTTAAGATGAGTGTCTGAAGTATTTTGATAAACAATATCAGCATAGTCAACAAGTGGTAGTATCAGTTGTGAGATTAACCTTTTTCTGACATGAAATGTGAAACAGTTGATTGAACGGTAAAGTGAAGCGAGACAACCATATGCTTTTTTAACAATGTAGTCAATGTGAGGTTTAAAGGTGAGTTCGGGGTCAATCCAAAGTCCAAGATATTTAAATGTGTCAACTTTGTCAACAGGAGATCCATCAGAAAAATAAATATGAAAATCAACTGAGTGGGATCGGAGGTGATGTGTACTGAAAATCATACTGCATGACTTCTTTTTGTTCAATACAAGTTTGTTCTTACAGAACCAGTCTTGAACCATATCGAAATCAAACTGTAAAGAGTTCTGGATTTGTGATATATCAGAGTTAGAGGTGTATATAACAGTGTCATCAGCATATAAGTGGGTATGACAGTTTGAGCAAATACTAGGCAGATCATTAATAAAAACAGAAAAAAGAAGCGGACCCAATGTGGAGCCTTGCGGAACACCCTTGTCAATAATTAAAAAGTCAGACTGATAACCTTGAAAGACAACACATTGACGACGATTATGGAGATAAGCATTAAACCAGAGAAGAGCATTTTGATCGAGACCAATAGCAAAAAGTTTATCAAGAAGCAAATAGTGGTCAACCAGATCAAAGGCTTTAAACAGATCAATGAAGACTGCACCAGTAAATTGACCCTTATCAAAGGAAGTGAACACATCATTTGTGAATTTCAACAAGGCTGTGGTAGTGGAAAAATTTCGTCTGAATCCTGATTGAAAAGGCGATAGAATATTGAATGAATTTAAGTACTGAGACAGCTGGTTAAAAATAAGCTTTTCAAGAGTTTTTGCGATTGTGCAAATAATAGAAATAGGGCGATAGTTATTTACATCAGAGGGATCACCTCCTTTGAAAAGGGGAGTAACCTTAGCACATTTCCAGATTGAGGGGATTGAACAGGTGGACAGAGACAAATTAAACAGGTCAGCAAGGGGATACATCAGGACATGAGCGGCAAGTTTGATAAATTTAACTTCAAGGCCATCAGGACCAGAACTAGTGTTATCTCTCAGTTGACGTAAAGCAAGAAAAACATCATTGGGCAAGATTTTTTTAAAGGAAAATGAATGGTCAGAGAAGGTACTATATGAGGGGCGGCAGTCCAATAAGAGTCAAAGTGATAGGAGCTACAGATGGAAGAGAAATGATGATTAAAAGCATGAGGAATAAGTGATGGATCAGATGGCTCATTATTGAATTGAATCTGGGATAAAACATTTTTGTTATTTCTGTTAAGAATGAGATTCAGTCGCTTCCAGAACTGTCTTGGGTTGTGAAAATTTTGGGACAGGCTTTCTTTGAAGTAATTAGACTTTGCGTTCCTGGTTTTGACTGTACATTCATTCCTAAGTGATCTGTAAGTGTCCCAGTCAGTAGAATCCCTAGATGCGCGATATGTAGCCCATCCTTTATCCCTCTGCTTAAAAAGACTAAGGAGTTCTGAACTAATCCAAGGCAGGTGTCTTCCTTTGACTCTAACAGTCTTCATCGGAGCATGTTTTTCAATAACGTTGTTTATTTCAGAAAAGAAGAAGTTCCATGCTTCCTCAACGTAAGAAATTAACTGAAATCTGTCCCAATTAATAGAAATCAAATCATAAATGAAATTGTCTTCATTAATATGTTTACATTGTCTAAATGTAATAAATTTGGGAGGAGAACGAGGAACCTTTATTTTCCAAACACAAAATATAATAGAATGATCACTTAAACAGTCAGACATGACACCAGACTTAACTATTCTGTCAGGATTTGAGACAAGGATCCAGTCAAGCAGAGATGAGGATCTATAATCAACTCTAGTGGGTTCATTAATGAGCTGCATGAGGTGTACACTATCAAATAAGTTTCTGTCCTTATGAGAAGAACGATCAAGCCAGTTACTGTTGAAGTCCCCAAGAATAATTAATTCATTATGCCTCCCAAGAGAATTAATAGTAGATAAGATGCACATGGTAGAATCAGCAGGGGCTGAGGGAGGCCTGTAAATGTTGCAAATTGTTAACTGTTTGTTTTCATGAAAAATTATATTGATGAAAAGACATTCAAAGTTAACTGGCTCAACAGTAGGACTGATGTGGCAAGAAACTAAATTTGCTGCGACATAGGTAGCCACACCACCACCTCTGGAGGACCTATCAGCTCTATATAAAACAAAATTTTCAATTTCAATATCATCATCTGTGATATTATCATGGAGCCATGTCTCAGAAATAGTAATGATGTTTGGTTTATGAAGAGTAACCCAGGCTCTTAATAAATCAATTTTTGGGACAAGACTCCGAATGTTAGGTGAATAATCTTTAGACCCTTCACTAAATCAATTGTATCTTATATATAAAAGAAAAAAAAAATGACATGAATGGGAAGAGATAAAGTGATGAGAGCGGGGAGCAAGGACAAAAATAGACAGAACACACATTTACAGACACAGACACACAAAAGCACACACACATACACACACACACAATGTAGCAACATCTTGAATAGATCATAAATCAAGGACTCAGATTGCAATATTATGCCACTAGAAATAAGGAAGGGCCCTATTTAATTCAGGAAAACAAAATAAGCAAACAAAAATAAAATAAAAAATAGATAAATAAATAAATAATATAGCCTACATTTAAGAATTATTTAAATTATAATCATACAGCCACAGAGAAACAATGTGGAACACCATCAACAAAGGTTATAAGGCCATATAGGCATCCAGAGGCAATAATAATGAAAAAGACAGCAATCAGTAGCCTAGTTGGCAGCTTCCAGCAGAAGTCCGTTTGCGACAGCATCACGACAGTATCCGCTGGAACCCGGTAACATGACGTCACTGGCGGAGCAGTATACGGCAAACACACAGTGGGAACTCACACACAAGTGATGTATAGTAGATCCATGGCAAAAAAGTTGATTTTGCAAGTAACAAAACAAAAGAGTAAGAAACTAAAAGGCACCAAGGAAGAGTAATGACTCAACAATGTTCCGGTTGTGAGGGGAGATCCAAGAGAGAAAGTTTGCAGACAAAGATTGGATATTAGCTGCCAATATTAGCGGGATGAGTTACTCACAGAGCTGTCATGGAGACGGACTGGTAGAATCCATGGATCTATCCATGGTGGAATCGCTGAAGAAAGTCTCTGCAACTTCGGCACTTCTGAAGAACTTTGGCTTTCCATCCACAATCACTCTCAGCGTACAGGGGTAGCGAAGAGAGTACCTGATGTCAGCAGCACGAAGTTTCTTTTTGACAGTATCAAACATCATCATATCCCTACCCTCGCTTTGCTCAGGGACATTGAGGAAACGAAGATTTGAGGAGCGGCTTCTATTCTCCGCTTCATCAACTTTATCCTTCAGGTAGGCATTTTCCTTCTCAAGTGTTAGCACACGTTTAGTCAGATCCTCGAGGTTATCCTCATTTGAGCTCACTCTTTGTTCAAGCTCAGACACATGGTCACCCAGTGAGGATAAAGAGCCTTGTATTTTGTCAAGACCACTATGAATTGACTAAATTTTTGTGTCAAAGTGGGTCATCAGTTCACCTTTGTTGCGTTCAATGGCGTCCCAGATTGTTTGCAGAGACACTTCAGCACCAGTCATTGCAGAGGGAAAAAGTGCTTAATTTCAACACTTCTCAGTTCACTGGATTACCGACCTTTTTCTGTTCAAAATAGGAGTAAATCATCCACTCAGATTTGTTAGAATCGGGCCATTTGTTGAGGCAATCTGAGACCAGCCACAGACGATCAGGCCACAGCAGCCATCTTACGTACGTCCGAGTCTTAGCCTTGAAATAATCACTTCCCTTTAAAATCCTTCATGTTAATTGATTTCTGAATGCTGTAGTAGTGTCTTCCTGTTTCGTCTGCATCCCACCTCTTCTGCCACGAATCCCTTGCCGCCTTCCTTATTAATGATTTGGCCTCACCTTTACCAAAGGGGACTTTCATTATATCATCATCATTTAATTTCAATGCTCTTTTAGCAGCCTCGTCTGCTTTCTCATTACCCTCTACACCAACATGAGCAGGAACCCAACAAAACTGCACATTAATTCCAAGTCTTTGTAGTCTCAGCATTATCATATATATTCCCATCAATAGATCCTCTCGTACTGTGTCTTTTGAATTCAAGCCTTCCAGAGCTGCATTTGAATCTGAGCAAGTGACAGTTCCCTCAGGCCTAACCTCCTCTATTCATTGCATTCCTAAAATTAGGCTGCTGTTCTGCTGTAAACACAAATAATCTATTAATTATTTTGCATATCACTAAATCAAACTCTGGTATGAACACTCTGTAATGCCCGCCAATGTAATAATGTCCACAAACGTAATACCATCAATAACAATTTCATGCATTTTAATCAGGAGTCTTTCTCTCCACATTGAGTCATAAGCTCTCTCAATGTCAAAGTACACTACAGCCATGATCTCTTTCATTGTAACAGCTTTTCCTGCCTCATTACTAACTTTAATTAAAGCATCTACCATAGATCTTCCTTTACAAAAAACACTTTGACATGTGCTTAGCAAACCTTGTTCTAAATAGTATGTCAGCCTACAAACAATGACATACTACAAACAATGACCATCCATTTACACATGTGAGATGTTAACACTATAGGTCTGTAGTTTCCTGCGTTGGCTGGGTCTTTACCAGGCTTAGCAAAAGGCAGTATCAGAGCATTTTTCCAGCTATTAGACAATAAACCTTCCGTCCATATCTTATTAAACAGGTTATACACAAAGTGACAACTATTGATCTTGTCCTGGAGCCGTATATCCACCTCCCTCTAATGCCATTACCATCCGTCTTCTTTGTTGTACACTATGTACACTTGCAAACTTCTTACCCAATAAATCTGCTTTTTGCTTGTTAGTAATTACCAGGTATTCTCCATCTACCAGCATTGTAATTTTAACAGATTTCCTTTTTCCACTCATCTTTTTAACCATTGACCAAATATCATTAAGTTTAATTTCTCTGCCAATGGAGGAGCAGAATTGTCTCAAAGCATTCTTTTTGGATGACTTAATTATTTTCCATGCCATAGCTCTCTTTCTTTGGTAATCAATCAGATTATCTTGACTTAAATCTCATCTCATCTCATTTTCTTAACCGCTTTATCCGTGAGGGTTGCGGGGATGTTACCGCTTTATCCCCCCCTTTCAGGGGGTTGCGGGGATTACTGGAGCCAATCCCAGTTTTCATATGAGTGGAGGCCAGGGTATATCCCTGGACGAGTTGCCAGCTCATCGCAGGGCCCTTTCTCACAGCAGAGGCTGCCACACAAGGTGCCAACTATGCGTCAGGAGCAATTTCGGGGTTCAGTATCTTGCTCAAGGATACTTCGGCATGTAGCTCAGTTCTGCCCAGGGGAGCCGGGGTTCGAACCAGCGACCTTCTGGTCATCTAACCTTCTGGTCGCTGGTCACCTGCTCTACCCACTGAGCTACAGCTGCCCCTTCTTGACTTCTTGACTTAAATGATTTCTCAAAACTCTGAATGCAGTTTCTTTCTTTTATAGCATTTTCTGCATTGATCATTCCACCATGGAACCATTTTCTTTTTTCCCATTGAATGTGCTCTTAGGAATACATGTTGATGCAGCACTAATAATCAAGGCTGCTGCACATCTATCTATGTCACCCTCCATTGAAATTCCTTCATTAGACTCAATGCAGAAGGCTCTAAATTCTCCCTAGTCAGCTTTAGGAAGACACCATATTTCTATTTGTGTATCCTTCCTGTACATGCATATCAAAATTAATAGAACACAAAATCAGGAAATGATCACTCCCTATATTAGTCTCAATTATTACATTCCATTCTCATAGGTTACTCATACTCCCAGACACTAGGGTAAGATCTAAACACGAGACTCTATTTCTTATAACGTCCACCCTGGTGCCTCTTCCATCATTAAGACAGACAAGTGCTCTCTCCTCAATTAATTCTTCCACCACTTCTCCATTAGTATCTGTATGATCACTTCCCCAAAGAGTATTGTGGGCATTGAAGTCTCCACACCAAAATGGTCAAATAGTATCTCTCTGAGGCACAGCACAGCACATCCTTCTTGGTGGAGCTGACTGTCCTCTGGGAGTATGCTGTGGAAGAGACCTACGAGTGGAAAATCTGTGTAACGCCGACCTGGCAGCTGAAGCTGAGGAGCGAGGGTGGAGAGCAGAAGTACGGCCAGTGGAAGTGGGGTGCTGAAGCTTTGTTGACGGTTCCACAGCAAGGCTCCCAAGGCCCACAGGAAGGCAGTCAAAGCCCTTGCCAATGTTGCAGAAAAGGAGCAGCCACTGGCTGTGGCTGAAGAGATCCCTTCTGGGCTCCCAAGTGACCAGCGAACCACTAGACACACACCCAGGCCTAATCAGCCTGTGGTGGACCGAGGGTGTCTTGTCATAAAAGGCTGAAATACCCAATGCTGTCGAGGTAGACAACTGAAGACTTTGAAATGGTAGCAACACTGAATGGTCACTGCGAAGGACATCCCCAATCAGGTACTAGCTATGCTGAAACTTCAGGGATTGTATCACCCAGTCCTACTAATGAATCTGCAAAGCTAACTCAACCTGAGCCTTTGTCACTACACGTCTTTCCTCCCCATTCCTGTCTCCCTCTCTGTCTGTTTCCATCTTCTTACATCTTTTACGTTGTTTCGTCTCATTACGTCTGCCATGTGTGATATGCATTGATAGGTTGAAATCATTCTTGTGATGTTGGGATGGTGGCGTGCAATGACAAAATAAAATTAATCGACAATTCTACTCAAATGCATTCAAACTAAAGTAACAACCCTGTTTTTGTTAAAATGTAGGGAATAAAGGTCAAAGTTGTCAAAAAAAATAAATACTCAAGTAAAGTACAGATGAAAATGTACATTAGTGCAGTAACAAAGTATTTGTACTTTGTTACTTCCCACCTCTGGTTGTACTACCATAATGTCTCCATTCACTGGAGTTTCCAAATATCCACAGTGAAACAAGAGGAACTATGGGGAGTTGGGAGCTATTAGGCACTGTAAGGTGCTAAAAAAATTGGGGAGTGTGCTTTTTAAGAGCTGTTGATCCTCAAAAAATGTAAATAATCTTGGTTTCAATTTAGACTTTAATTGTCCCACAATCTCTACATGGGTCCACTGGGTTCCAAGTAAACAAGCAGAAACAAGAGTGATATGAGTTGGTCTTATCAGGTAGAACCTGTAGATGTCAGTTCTGTGTGCCAATAAATGTGGTACCACTTTCTAAAAGGCAGCCTGTACAATGAGATGTAACTCATTATAATTTACTGATGCTAATTATGCTAATAGACCAAATCACTGTTACGCTGCACTAACAGTCACTTCAGGCTGCCTCTGTAGAAAGTGGTACCAGACTACACGCACACACACACACACACACACACACACACACACACACACACACACACACACAGTATATTTGGGGTGATTATTTTAAAACTTCACAAAATCAGTTTTTGTAGCTCAGTAATTTCTCATCTTAGAAAATAAAGCCACAGTTGAACCAAAACCTGTCAACATATAGTGCCTATAAAAAATATTCACCCCCTTAATTGTTTTCTCATTTTAATGCGTTTATAAATGGAATCCTGGTCAATATACAAAAAATATACCAAAAAAAATTTACAAAAAAAATCAAATATAAAAGTGTAAACAGATTTCTACAAAATAATGTGAATTAATTAAAAATATATAATGTAAAATAGGTGATTGCATAAGTATTCACCCCCTTTAAATTAACTGACCTAATTCAGCAGAGGTCCAGCCAACTGGTGCTAGTAGTCTCACAATTAATGGAATGGAGATCACCTGAGTCCAATGAATGTGTCTCCAGTAATTGTAGTTTAAAAACACCTGTGTCTGAAGGTCCAGTGATTGACCTTAATCAGTATTCCTGGCTACAATTACACCATGAAGACAAAAGAACACTCTAAGCAACTCAGTGAAAATGTTATTGAAAAGTCAGGGGATGTATACAAAAACATTTCCAAGTCACTGAACATCCCCCAGAGTTCAGTTAAATCCATCATTAAGAAATGAAAGGAATATGGCACATGTGTAAATCTGCCTAGAGCAGGCCATCCTCACAAACTGAGTGACCGTGCAAGAAGGAGACTAGTGACGGAGGCCACCAAGACACCTTTGACTACTCTGAAGGAGTTAAAAGCTTCAGCAGCTGAGATGGGAGAGACTCTGCATACAACAACTGTTTCCCGGGTTCTTCACCAGTCAAAACTTTATGGGAGAGTGGCAAAGAGAAAGCCACTGTTGAAGAAAGCTCATTAAATCTCCACTAGAGTTCACCCAAAGGCATGTGGGAGATTACAAGATCAAATGAAAGAAGGTTCTTTGGCCTGATGAGACCAAAATGGAGCTTTTTGGTCTCATCAGACCAAAGAACCTTCTTTCATCAGACTAGACGCTATCCTTGGCGGACACCAAACACTGTACATCATCACAAACACACCATCCCCACCATGAAGCATGGTGGTGGCAGCATCATGCTGTGGGGATGCTTCTCAGCAGCAGGCCCTGGAAAACTTGTAAAGGTAGAGGGTAAAATTAATGCAGCAACATATAGGGAAATCCTGGAGGCTACTGCAGAGTTCCCCAATTAGTTCTCACTGAGGGCCAAATTATGTCAAGGTTGCCAAGTTGAGGGCCAAATTGTCTTTTTTTTTTCATTCGACCAGTAAACATTGTTTTATGTGCAGATGTTATTGTTGCTGCTATTATTAGAAGTAGTATTATTGTTATGATTAGTAGTACAAGTGGTAGTTGGTTGTAGTAGCAGATATAGTAGTAGCCATAGCCTGTGTTGAGAGACAGACGAGAGAAAAAATGCACACACAGAAAATAAGTCCAATATCAACAATTTATTTATTTGAATGCCCCTGGAGAATATTTTGATCAACATAATATGATCAGTTGTTGGGCCTGTATTCTGTTGTCACAATCCTGAGGCACTGTCCAAGATGTGTATTGGAGAACCTGTTTCTGTCCTGACTCTTGATAGTGTTCATTGAAGAAAATGATGACTCACATATATATGTGGAGGGGAACATTGTGAGCAAGAGCATTGCAACAGCTCTGGTGTTTTTGAATCGAGTTTGTGGAACCATTGTTGATCCAAATGTCACTCACCCCGACATCCTTGAACTGTGCTTTGCAGTGCAAGGGTTAGCCTCTGCAGTCCACTGGCCATCAGCCGGAACAGAGAACAGCTGTCTCAGGAAGAGGAGGATGTCACATGAGAGTTTAGGGGAGCTTTCAAATCGTTCCTTGAAGTTTTCTGTCAGACTCGACACAAAATCCTTCATCGCTGGATGTTCCCGCATGTCATGCTTTTCACAATGCACCCGCAGACGTGGAAAGTGCAACTTTCTTCCATGAATGTCTCTTTCCAGAAGGTTCAGCTTTGACTGAAAAGCTTCAGCTGCCCCTTACATGTCAGCAACAGTGTGGTTTTTGCCCTGTAGTTGCAGATTTAGGTGATTTAGATAAGACATGATGTCACACAAAAGATTTACATCTGCCATCACCTTCTTGTGACTTAAAAAGCTCAGAAATTCTTGGGCTTTTTTGCTCTGCAGATTGGACAAAAATGATACAAGCTCATCACACAGGTCACACACCCTCTCCAACACATCGCCTTTGCTCAACCAGCGAACATCGTTATGCAGCAAAAGATCCTTGTGTTCAGCTGACATTTCCTCCAGCAATGCTCTGAAAAGATGATGTTGCAGACTAGAGCTCTCACGAACGAAGTTAACAAGACTTGTCACTGTATCCATCACCTCTTGCATTTCTCCACTCAGTTTAGCGCACAAAACTGCTTTGTGAATGATGCAGTGAAATGCCAGCAGTGCGGGGTTAATGGCGGAAAGCCTGCTCACCAAGCCCTTGCGGTGTCCCACCATCGATGGAGCCCCGTTCGTCACCACTGACACGATTTTGCTCAAATCCAAGCCATTCTCCTCGAAGAACTGTGTCAACTTGTTAAAGACAATTTCTCTGGTTGTGCACCCTGGTAGAGGAAGCAAACAAAGCAGCTCTTCCCTAAATGTCTTCCCATCAAAAATTTTACAAACACAGCCAGCTGTTCCATATCATAGGACAAATCTATGGCTATGGCTTTCTTCAAATAGGTGAGTAGACAGGAAAAACACTCCTCCACTAAAACTTCTACTCTTCTGCATCACAATGCATATTAAGCATGTCGGTTTTGCATTGGCATGGTCCGGTAAAATAAAACAAAACTGGTCTGTCCAGTCAGATTTGAACTGACGTTTCTCCTGGTCAACCTTGCACTTCTTAGCAAAGGCCATGTTGTTCTTGGTTCATTATTTATTCAATTCAATTCAATTCAATTCAAAAAACTTTATTTGTCCCCGGGGGGCAATTCAAGGCAAGACAAGGCACGTAGAGCAGTTGTACACAACACAACACAACACTTAACAGATATACAACACAACACAGAACAGTCAGCTAGTTAAAATAAAAATAGAAAATAAAAAATATGAAAAAGGTATAAAATATAAATAGGTATAAATAGAATAAAGGAATATAAGCAGTATCTGCATAAGGTGCAAGTTGGTACTGAGGTAGTTTGAATGTCCATATAAACACTATAAATAGATAAAGATAAAGTGAGGATGTGCTGTCAAGAGTGTAGATTATTGTCCGTTAGCAGGATGGGGAAGAGGGGAAGGTGGGTGTGGGGGGGTGGGGGGGTCCAGGGTCCAGGGCAAGGAGGCAGCGGGGCAGGGATGGTTGGGAGTTGAGGAGTTGAACAGCTCTGGGAACAAAGGTTGTTCTCCTCCTCTGTGTCCTGCAGCCCGGGCAGCGGAGCCGGCGTCCTGAAGGGAGCCACTCAAACACTGGGAACAGAGCGTGTGAGGGTTCCTGTAGGATCCTGAACACTGTCCTCAGTGTTTGCTGCTCACACACGGTTGAGAGTGTTCTGACCAGAAGTCCGATGATTTTAGAGCCGACTTTGACAGTGCTTGGCAGGCGGGTCCTGTTTTGCAGGCTGGTGGAGTGAAACCAGAAGGTTATTGAGAATGTGATTACACTCTCAATGAATGAGTAATAAAATGTCCGAAGGATGTTTGTGTTGACCCCAAAGGTGTTGAGTTTCCTCAGGAGATACTGCCGCTGCTGGCATCTCCTGAGAATCTCCTCAGTGTTGGAGGCAAATTTCAACATGCAGTCGAAGATTGTGCCCAGGTATTTATACTTGTCCACAATTTCTACAGTCTTCCCATGGACTGTGCTGACAGCTGCTGCAGCCAGGTACCCTCTGCTTGCTGGAAAAGGTCACCACCATCTCTTTGGTCTTCTCCGCCTTTAACTCCAGGCAGGAGTTATCACACCACTCCACAAACTCCTGCAGCACTGAGCTGTGGTGATGTGAGGGGCCTGAGAGCAGGGACAGGAGAACTGTGTCATCCGCATACTTGACCAGATGACAGTCTGGATGGGTGGACCTGCAGTCATCAGTGTAGAGGATGAAGAGCAGAGGAGAGAGGACGCAGCCCTGAGGGGAGCCAGTAGAGGTGATGGAGAGATCAGAGAAGGTATTATTAACCAGCACTCTCTGTGACCTGTTAGTCAGAAAGTCTGTAATCCACAGGATCAGCTGGTCATCCAGGTAGAAGTGGGTGGAGAGTTTCTTTGCCAGGATGTGTAGCTGTAGGGTTTTGAATGTGTAACAATAGTAAAGGTATCTAACTATTTTTCTTTCAAATATTTAACTATCTCCTGGGGCAAAACTCCCCAGGTGGCGTTGTTGGTACAACTTTTCCACCCTCCACTTGCCACAAACTTGGTGTTGTCGGCAGGATACCACATTTAAAGGGGCAGAGACGTTTTTTTTGTTATTTGGATTTATTATTCTTTTTTTTTTTTCTTTCTATTGAGAGTCAGTAATTGTACAGTGGTAGAGCCAAAACAGCAGCGTTCAGTCCAGTGTTTGATTTTTTTTATACTATCTTGGGTAGCTTTCTTTCAGGCAACATGGACGAGGAGATGCAGCAGCTCAGGGAGTTGGTGTTGCAGCTTAAGGCGGACAACGAGCGACTCCGCCAGGAGCATGCTGCTTCCCTGGGGGGCTCTACTGGGGCTGCTTCAGCCTCCTCTCGGCCGGCTGGTCATGTCCCCGCTGCTGGCATCGCGGCTGCTGTCACAGAACAGTTGGTTTTGATCCCAAGAGACCGTAAGTGTCCTGTGTTTAATGGTAAGTCGGGTATAGGCATTGGCGAGTGGAAGAGGTTCAGGCATGTGCGCGTGCTCGGCACCTTCCTGCTGCAGAGCAGGTGTTGTTTATCTTTGATCACTTGGAGGGAGAGGCGAAGGAAGAGATCAAGTTTCGCTCTGGTGAGGAGCAGAGAGATCCAGCCCGGATTCTTGCCATCTTAAAGGAGCTCTATGGTTGTAGCCAGTCATACATCACCCTACAGCAGGCTTTCTTTTCTCGGCACCAACAGGAAGGTGAAACACTGCAGGAATTCTCATTAGCTCTTAGGGCTTTAATGGCACAGGTTGAGCGACAGGCACCTGATGGAATGCCCAACGCTGATGCTCTTCTCAGGGATCATTTCATAGAGCATGTCCTTGACAGCTCCCTCCGTCGGGAGCTCAAGCAGCTAGTCCGTCGCCAGCCCACCATCACCTTGTTGGCACTGCGGACTGAGGCAATTAGATGGCAGAGGGAAGGTCATCCAGGTGGCACTAGGGGTCGCAGCTTGTCGCTGCCAACATCTTATGGCCTCCAATATGGAGTGCAGGGCCATCCCCATCAAGTCCCTCAGGTCACTCCCCAAGAGCCAGGATTGGGAGCAGTAATGGATCTCTTGAAGCGTCAGCAGGAGCAACTGAATCAGCTTGCCAAGACGGTAGCTTCTCTGCAGGCCCCTCCTCCATCGGGTCCAGTGTTCTGTTCTGGCCCTGCCATTTGCAGGAGGTGCCAACGGCCTGGCCATTTTGCCCGTGAGTGTGACGGTGAGCGGGCTCCCCCCCGCCGGCGTGCTAACTCTGTCACTGGTTTCAACCCACATGCCGTCATGTCCTCTCGTTCTTCCCCGCAGTCGGGAAACTGAAGCCCGCTGAGCTGCCGAGCCACAGCTCAGTTGGGGAGTCCACAGGCTCACAGCCAGGTGCGGCAGCCGAGTTGATTGCCCCTTGTCCAAATATTAAGGTGTCCATTGGGAGGATTAGTGTTGAGTGCTTGGTGGATACTGGTTCCATGGTATCCAGTCCTCGATAGGATAGGGTCATTGGATCCATTGGCCTTAACAGAGCAGGAACAGGCCAGTGTGAGGTCTTTGCTGGACAGGTATGGCTCAGTCTTTGTGGCTAACGATGGGGATTTGGGGTGCACCAATCTCATTTACATGATATACCTCTGCTTGATGACGTCCCTGTCCGGCAGAGGTATCGCCGCATCCCTCCCTCAGAGTACGAGGCAGTGAAGACGCATATTAACCAGCTTCTTGAGTCACAAGTCATCCGTGAGAGCAGTAGTCCCTATGCGTCCCCCATTGTTTTGGTGAGGAAGAAGGATGGTGGCTTGCGGCTGTGTGTGGACTACCGGCTCCTCAATAGCAAGACCAGAAAGGATGCCTTCCCACTGCCTCGTATTGAGGAAAGCTTGGATGCACTTTCAGGGGCCCGCTGGTTTTCTGCCTTCGACCTGGCCAGCAGGTACAATCAGGTGCCAGTGGCTGAGCAGGACCGTCCCAAGACCGCCTTTTGCACCCCCTTCGGTCTTTTTGAATTTAATCGGATGCCCTTTGGCCTCTGCAACGCCCCGAGCACCTTCCAGCGGCTGATGCAGTGGATGTTCGGCGATCAGCAGGGTCAGTCCCTGCTGCTTTACCTTGACGACATCATCATCTTTTCATCTTCCCTTGAGCAACATCTGCAGCGGCTGGAGATGGTGCTCGGACGGCTTCAGAGAGAAGGCCTTAAAGCCAAAGCGGAGAAGTGTGCATTTTTCCAACAACAGGTGTCGTACTTGGGACATGTCATTTCTAGCCAGGGAGTGGCTACAGATCCGAAGAAAATTGAGGCTGTGGCTAGTTGGCAGCGCCCCCGTCACATCTCAGAGTTGCGTTCCTTTTTCTGTTTCGCTAGCTACTATCGGCGCTTTGATGATGGTTTTGCCAAGCTAGCCAAGCCCTTGCATCAGTTGGTAGCCAATCTTGCTGGTACCAAGTCAAGAAAAGGGTCAGGTCAGGCACTGGGGGCTGCATGGACGCCTCAATGTGAGGAGAGCTTTAGTGCTCTGAAGTCTAAGCTGGTCTCCACCCCAGTGCTGGCCTACGCAGACTTTTCACGCCCTTTTGTCCTTGAGACCAACGCCAGTCATAGTGGGCTCGGCGCTGTACTTTCGCAGGAGACAGACAGTGGTATGAGACCAGTGGCTTATGCCAGCAGGGGTCTCCGGCCCACTGAGTGCAATATGTCCAACTACAGCTCTATGAAGCTGGAATTTCTTGCGCTCAAGTGGGCCGTGACTGAGAAGTTCCGGGAGTATTTACTGGGGCACAAATGCGTCGTGTACACAGACAATAACCCTTTGAGCCACCTTCAGTCTGCTAAACTTGGAGCTGCAGAGCATAGGTAGGCTGCTGAGCTTGCGGTCTTCGATCTTGAAATTAAATACTGTTCTGGGAGCAGCAACAGGAACACCGACGCACTGTCACGACAGTATGTGCCTGTCCCCCATTGGGCCCCTCCACCTTTGCCTGGCACTTTGGTTCCCAGCAGCATTCAGCAGAATTTACATCCAGGTCCTGTTGTGTCTGCCATTCAGTCTTTGGTCTCCATTCTTTCATCCCATTCTGCGTCTGATCTTCGCTACATGCAGGAGGACGACCCTCTGCTGAAGGAGGTGTTGGTTTTTTTGCATTGTGGGTCCCTTCCCACTTCAGCTGAGAGGCAGCAGCTTTCCCAGCCTGCAATTGCACTTTTGCGCCAGTGGGACCGCCTGGTTGAAGAAGATGCCGTGCTCTTCCTTTCCCGGGTCTTTCGCTCTGACGGTGGTGAAGAGTTCCTTCAACTTGTCTTGCCTGCTGTGCTCAAGCAGGAAACGCTGCGTCAGCTCCATCAGGAGCATGGTCACCAGGGAATAGAGAGGACCACTGAGTTGGTCCGGCAACGTTGCTACTGGCCAGGGATCTCATCAGATATTAAGAACTGGGTCCAGCAGTGCAGCCACTGCCAAGTTGCTAAGGACTTGGGACAGGTTCCACATAGTCATATGGGCCACCTGCTTGCATCCCGGCCAAACGATCTTGGCTCTTGATCTTGGCCCTTGATTTCACGCTGCTTGAGCCCTCTTATAATGGGATTGAAAATGTTTTGGTTTTGACTGATGTGTTCAGTAAATTTACAGTGGCTGCCCCCACCTGGGACCAACGGGCCTCAACGGTGGCCCAGGTTTTGGTCTTTGAATGGTTCTACAAGTTTGGTGTGCCAAGTCGCCTGCACTTGGACCAAGGCAGGAGTTTTGAGAGTTCCTTGATCTACCAGCTCTGCGCTTTGTACGGTGTTGCCAAGTCCCGTACTACCCCCTACCATCCAGCCGGTAATGGCCAATGCGAAAGGTTTAACCGAACCCTCCATAACCTTCTGCGTACCTTGCCAGCTTCCCAGAAACGGGACTGGGCTTCTTGTCTGCAACAGGTGCTCTTTTGTTACAACACCACACCACATCAAAGCACCAGTGAGTCACCGTTTTACTTGATGTTTGGGCAGGAGCCTCGTCCTCCTGTGGACTTCCTCCTTGGTCGTGTTCAGGATCCAGTGCCTGGTGAGGTACAGGACTGGGTTGCTGAACATCGAGCCAGACTTTGAGTTGCTTTTGAGGGTGCTCATGGGTGGCTGTTGACTGCAGCTGGCAGACGCAAAGAGAGACATGATCAACATGTCCAGGATGCACCTCTGCCTGTGGGCCAGTTGGTGTACTTGAGGGACCATGGTGTGAGAGGCCGACACAAGATCCATGACCTCTGGAGCTCGGTGGTCCACCAAGTCGTGAGAGCTCCTGTGGGTGAGGGAGCAGTTTACACAGTGGCCCCCGTGGATGATCTGGATAGGACTCGTAATCTGCACCGAGACATGCTGAAGGCTGTGGTCCAGCCTGAGGCTGTAGCTATTCTGCCATCTTCACCATCTTTGCCTCCTTTGGTAGTCTCTGCTGATGACTCCTCCAGCAGTGACCTTTGGCTTCTAGTATCTGAGACCTCTGTGCCACCAACCGCTGTGCCGCCACTCGCAGTGAGTTCTGACGCTCCTCCTGCACCAGTCGTGGCGCCGCCCCAGGCTGTGTCCAGCTCAGCAACTCCCTGTTCCCAGCTGACCAGCCCAGTGCCAGTCAACGGTCTCTGCGTCGAACCACTCGTCCTACTGCTGGCAGTCATCTTCCTCGGTCAGCCGGCTCTCAGGGCCATGCTGTTAATCGATCCTCGATGCAAAAGGGGGTGGGTAGATGTGGCCGGAGCACGGCTCACTCCTCCTTGCAGCGGGCGCTGTGTCTCTGGCTCATTGATTGATGGGCGGGGAACGCACCTCTATATAGGCACCTGGTTCCACCTTACGTGCTCTCTCTTTTCCTGTTCCGATCGTCCTTGGTGGTGGCTGTGGCCTGGTGTGTCGGAGCTGGCGTGGTGAAGCCCAGGTGGTGTGGCTGTGCTGGCGTTGGAGTGTCCTTGGCATGTTGCCATAACGACGCACGCTATTTTCTGCAGCGCACAGGTAAGGCGCGTTAAAGCGCACTGCTGCTTTATTTAAAGTATATTGCTTTGGGGAGTGTTTGTGTGGGTGTGTGCACGTGTGTGTGCGTTTTGTATATTTAAACGCTGCATTTAACTGTGAGGCCTGTTTTACATTTCCTTTTTTTCTTTGTGGACAGGTGCTGTGGGCCAAGGCGGCGACCCAATCCCTGGTGGTGGTCTTTTCTTCACGAACCCCTTGTGTGTGTGTGTGTGTGTGTGTGTGTGTGTATGCGGTGCCACGGGTGTTTTGGTTAGTAACCCCTCCCTTGATTTGAGTTAGGGCCGCCGTGATGAGCCCCAGCCCTGTTCACCTCCTCCTCTTGGCCCAGGTTAAATGTTTGAATATTATGCAGTCTATGTCAATTTGATGCACTTCATTGATTAACTGTAAAATAAAATTGTCTTTATACTTTTCTAAAAACGTCTCTTGCTAGTGGTATTTCGAACCTGTAGCAGCCTGTAACAATAGTAAAGGTATCTAACTATTTTTCTTTCAAATATTTAACTATCTCCTAGGGCGAAACTCCCCAGGTGGCGTTGTTGGTACAAATTTTCCACCCTCCACTTGCCACAAATGCAGAGGAGAAGTCTGCAAACAGGAGTCTGACTGTAGTGTTGGGGTGTTCTAGATGCTTATATACAGTGTCCATGATGTATATTTTAGCATCATCAACCCCTCTGCCTGCGCGATATGCGAACTGGAGAGGGTCCATCAGTGGGTCAGTTACCTTGATGATGTGGTTCTTTATGACCCTCTCCATAGCCTTCATCACGAGTGAGGTAAGAGCCACAGACCTGAGGTCGTTCAGAGCCTTGACAGTGCTCTTCTTGGGGATGGGGACCACTGTGGAGTGCCTCCATAGCTGGGGAACGGTGCCGCTGTACATAGATCTTTGAAACAGGAGCTGAAACATGCCCCCCAGCTGCTCTGCACAGCACCACAGGACACGGCCACTGATGTTGTCTGGGCCAGGTGCTGTGTTCTCCTTGGTCCTCCTGAGGGCTCTCACCACCTCCTCTGTGTTGAAGGAGAGCTCAGCTTCTGCAGGTGTGAGGGAGGAGATAATGTCTTCTAGCTGGGTGATGTTTATGGTCTCAAATCTAGAAAAAAAGGAGTTAAGGTCATTGGGGAGGGATGCAGGGCTGCTGCTGGCCACCTGGATGGTCCTGTGGTTGGTGGGACCTTTTTGGTGGGAATGATGTTATCCACACAGAAAGAGATGTATGAAGACACCGTGTCCACTTGCTCACTGATGTTGCTGGAGGGGGCGAGAAGGTTATCCCAGTCTGTGGATTCAAAGTATCCCTGCAGAGTTGCAATGCTGTCGTTGGTCCACTGCTTGATGTTTTTAATAACCTTCTCTGTCCTCCTTATGACGGGAGTGTAGGCTGGTGCCAGCAGGATGGTGTTGTGGTCAGCAAAGCCAAGTGGGGGAAGAGAAATGGATCTGTATTCATCTGGAACGGATCCATAACATTTATCCAGAGTCTTCCCCTGGCGGGTGGTGCAGGTGACATATTGCTGATATCCTTTCAGTGACTTGTCAGCTTCACAGTGGTTGAAGTCTCCCAGGATGAATTTGGGAGAGTCTGGGGATATGAGTTCAAGTCTGTGTATGGTTTCCTTTATGTGCTCTATTGCTGTGGATGCATTTGCTCTGGGGTGAATGTAAACCAGGATGAGAAAGAGCTGTGGGAATTATCTGGGAAGATAGAAAGGGCGGAGGGAGACGGCCAGAAGCTCGATGTCGGTGTTGCACAGCTCCTCTCTGACGATGACCATTGAGCACCAGCGTGTGTTTACATAGAGACACACGCCGCCGCCATGTTGTTTGCTGGTGAGCTCAGTGTCTCCGTCAAGTCTTAGAGGGGACCCGAAGCCATCTATGTGCAGCATGTCATCACTGTCCTTCTTTTTTAACCACGTTTCCGTGAATGCAAGAATTGAGGCAGTCCTATATTCATGCATATGGTTAACGTTGGCTTGCAGCTCATCTGTTTTTTTGCGCAAAGAGCGCACGTTAGCCAGGATGACTGAGGGGAGCGCTCGGTGTTTACATTTCTTCCTCTTCAGTCTGGCCCTAGGTCCACCCTTTTTCTCCCCTCTCCTGGTTACCTTCTTTTTATTGTTGGTCGAGTCTTCTTTATTTGAAGAATGGTCCTGTCAGATTTCCTCAGGGAATGAGTCCGTAGTAACGACTTGATGGGGGTGGGGTGTGAGCCGCAGCAGAAAGTCTCTGGTGTAGGTGACTCGCTGCCCGTCGGGGAGATTGAGTTTGTTATAGTATGCCGAGATAAACTCCACAGACAGCCAGAAAAGCAGAGAAACCAGAGCCCAGAAAAGTCCCCTGGTCTCCATGCTGAGGTCGATGTGGTTTCCCAGGCAGCGTGAATTAATCCAGCAGTAGTGGAAGCACCGGACGGGGAGCCGGCCGGCAGTGTAAACAAACAAAAAACAACAGTGGAGCCGACGAGGACGTCACGCGAGGGAGAAACAGTTTTAAATAAAGTTAGAAAAAAAAAGCAGCCAGACGCCGATGACACAGACGGTTGGTGTCTAGCCCAAACAGACAACATATACGTCCACAAAACTATAAAAAAACTCACAAACAGAACATTAAATAAACAAAATAGTGCAAAAACAACTGCTCCACGAACTAACCGGTCGATCGCACGAGCAGTGACCCGGAAGATCTATTGTGACTTACTGGTAATATTTTGCTTTACTAAGGCGGTTGGCTAGCTGGTGACTGACTAACAGAGTCAAGGATGAAGCACGCGCACGTCTTCCGTGTACATGTGCGAAAGGGCAATACGGGTCAAGTGTATAGTGTGGAATGAGGTCAAAATAGAGCCAAACACACTTTATTTCACTTTATGGCAGGTTATGACATAGTGTCACTGGGTTGGCACAGGACAGACACTTTGCTCTGGGCCGCTATTTGGGGATGGCTGGGCTACTGGCACTGATCGTAATGCAAGTTAATAAGTGCTGAAGCTTCTTGAGACCAAGTAAAGTCTCGGGCCCTGAAAGAAAACAAAATCTCCCCTGTGCTTCCCGACTGTGATCTGGAAGCTTAGCAGGAAAAACTAACGCAGCCCCCACAGTTGTTTGTCACTAATGTCTAAAATAATGCAATAACTTGAAATTTAATTTCTAGAATTAAAAAAGATAAGGGCGTTCTTTAATAAAAGGCCAAGTACTCTGCTACTAAGTACTGTTGCTATATATCACGGACCCAGTTAGCTGTGTAGATAATATTTTACAAATCTTGACAACTTTCGAAACATTCTCAGGTTATAAATTAAACATCAGTAAAAGCGAGTGTTTTCCGGTAAACATAGCAGCTAAACAGATCCCATCAGATGCACTATCATTTCGATTAGCTCATAACAGCTTTCGCTATTTAGGTATTATTATTTCTCACTCCCTCCCCTTACTATATAAAAATAATTTTACAAAGTTGGTTATGGAAATTAGGTCTGATTTGGCGCACTGGGACTCTCTCCCTCTCTCTTTGATAGGCAGAATCAATTCTATTAAAATGAATATTCTTCCGAGATTTTTGTTTCTTCTCCAGTGTCTTCCAATTTTTTTTAATCTAAATCATTTATACAAATGTTAGACAAAATGATCTCAAAATGTATTTGGGCTGGTAAGAACCCAAGAGCACGTCGAACAACACTCCAAAGAAGCAAATCAGATGGGGGCCTTGCACTGCCTAACTTATTATTTTACTATTGGGCTGCCAAATCTTAAAAAAATCCATGCCTGGTGTAATTCTCCCAGTTTAGACTGGTGCTTAATGGAAGATGCTTCTTGCCATCCCTCATCTCTGGCGGCTCTGGTTTGTGCCCCTCTAGCTTCTCGTTATCCTAGTTATATTAAAAACCCAATTGTACTTTCCTCTTTGAAAATTTGGAAACAATTCAGGCAACACTTCAAACTTTCAACACCCATCCCATTAAGCCCTATTTGCAATAATCATTTCTTTCCCCCCTCCAATGCAGCCACAGCTTTCACTTTAAGGGGAGAGAGAGAGGTCTGGTTCGTTTTTCAGATTTATATTCGGAAGGCTTATTTACTACATTTAATGATCTCCGTGTTAAATATAACTTATCCCAATCTCATATGTTTCGATACTTCCAAGCGAGGAGTTATGCTCGCACACACTTTACATCTTTCCCTCAATCTCCAACAGGATCTCTTGTCACTGAGGTACTCTCTCGTCCAATGGCTCGTAAGGTTTCAGTATTATTTGACCTCATATCATCTTCGAATATGTTCTCCCTTGTGAGGGTCAGGGATAGTTGGGAAAGGGAGCTTGGCTTTGATTTGACAGATGAGTGGTGGAGAGAGGCACTGATCAGGGTCAATTCTACATCTTCTTGTGCTCGTCTTAGTTAAATCCAATTTAAGGTTCTCCACAAAATTCATTTCACAAAAAACAGACTTAGTAGGCTATTTCCAGGCACAAATGATATCTGTGATAGATGTGGTTTATCTCCAGCAGACCATGTTCATATGTTTTTTTCTTGTCCCAAACTAGTCAATTTCTGGTCATAGAACCCTGCCCACTGATATCCATCTTTGGGGTACCTCGTACTCCAACTAGTCTCACTAAGAAAAACTCTGATGTTGTTGCTTTTGCCTCGCTCATAGCCCGCAGACGTATTCTATTACATTGGAAAAGCCCAAACGCTCCTCCTACTACTTCTTGGTTAAGTGATTTAATGTCTTTTCTGTCTTTGGAAAAAGTTAAATATTCCTTAAGAGGCTCGGCAGCCAATTTTTATAAAAGATGGCAACCTCTCATCACATATGTAAACACCCTCACCTCTCTGGACCCCAACTGAATCGATTTGATGCATCCAATTTTTTATTTTATCAATTTTTTTAGTGAGCACACTGGGCATCCTTTATTTATTGATTAATCTATTATTTTTATTATTATTATTAATTTTTCTCTCTTTCTCTCCCTCTTTGTTCTTGGGGGATGTTCTTTTTCTGGTTCTTTGTTCTAATGTACCATATATATATATATATATATATATATAAAAAAAGGTGGAAAACAGCTGTGGAATAACTGTATATCTTGTATTGATACTTGTGAAATGCTGGTCTCCAATAAAAAAATTGAAAAAATAAAATAAAATTATGGATCCCATATACAATATGAGTGCTGTGTTAGTCTGTCATTAAAGAACTAATTGTGAACGGCGCATTAATTATGCCGAATTCAGCACAGAACAGACAGGAAGCCAGATACCGAAACAACAACATAAAATCCGGTTAATTTTCAGGATAAAACACAATAATAAAACATAATAAAACACGCAGTGTTTCATAACACTGATAACACATAACACAATATTCCTCCCTCTGCCCACCTGACGTCGGCGTATGACGTCATCCACTCCGCCATAGCCCGCTTACAGAATCAACACCTGAGTGCATTCATTGCTATCTTGGGTGACTTCAACCACGTCACCATGGATACAGCACTGCCCAACTTCACACAGTATGTGAGCTGTCCTACCAGAGAGGAGAGGACCCTAGACTTGTTGTATGCTAGTGTGAAGGATGCATTAATCTAGTAGAATGTACATTTCTTGTATTTTTGTTCTGTTTTTGTTGTTCTTGCTTATATATAATTTGTATTATTATTATTATTATTATTATTATTATTATTATTATTATGCATATTTCTGGACTTTGAACGGGAGCAGCTGCAATGCAAGTAATTTCCCCTCGGGGATCAATAAAGTATTTCTGATTCTGATTCTGATAACAGTTGTTATGAAACAACTGTCATACATTCCTTCCTCAAACAATGACTCCCTGATGTTTGTTTTGAACATGCCTTCCCCAGGGCAGTGACCCATTGATGTTTTACTGGACAGTAAGTGTCATCCTATCTACCTTCCTGTTGACAGGGTTAGGCAAAGAGAATTGCCCCTCATATGACTTCCTGACCTGTTCTTACCCTGACAACTCCCCACACCTTAGGTAAAGGGCAATCTCCCCTCCTCTCTCATCCTGATACGTTATCTACCATACATTGATTTCTGAATCCAATTCCCACAATCCTAACACAATTTAGTGAAAAAAAAACAGAGCTCTAAATAAAACGTCATCCTAAATCACCATTCTCCTTTGTTGCCAAGTCACAATATCACACTAATCAGACTGAAAAGACTGCATGCATGGTACACATGGTGTTAAAGTGTACCAGTACACACATTCTCACTCTCTATGGATTTTTATACATTCAGAAATCTGCATGGAAAGTGGCATAAGTACATTTTTTGTGTGTATGCATGGTTTTAACATTTGGCCCCTGGTAGGCCAAATCTGGGCCAGCTTTGGCCCCATTCAGCCTGCCCTGTTTTAGAACTTTCTGTAACCGTTTAGCAAAGTTTCTCCTCACTCAACAATACTAAAAATTGTGATTTTAAAGGGAGTTTGTGGACATTGCTGCTACTACTACTACAAATGTTGATTACAAATTCCTTCCTTCCGGATGTCATCACAAACATGCTCACATTGTTTGTAGATATAGAAATAGAGACCCTGTCCCAAAGGGGGTTATCAACTATCATCTGTGCAAATTGAGAATATTCCACCCACCACTCTCTGTTGATATAAACTGTATGAAACTCTGCAAGATAATTATATAACAGGCCAGATGTCAATACCTGCAGAGACTGTTCTTTTCACGTTAGCAAATCATTAGGGAATATGTCTCTTGAAGAGCTTCCAAGCAAGTAGTTTTTGATGGACTCTGTATCACTTTTCCCTTGTGAGCGCGCTGACCACATTCCTGTTCTCACTGGCAGAAGTGCTCATATGCATATGCATATTCCATTATGTGTGTTACCCAGGAAGGATCAGAGGGATTTCACAGGATCACAGAGACCCTGTTTATACCAGGCAAAATCCATCTTGGGTGATATGATCTAAAAGTGGACAGACCTTACCCTCAAATTCCGGCGGATCCGTGTTTGGTTCATCGCCCAAACCGCCACGGCAGCAGAGCTGATAGGTTTCACTCTAGTCTATGTGTCTACTTCCACTAGCTCTGCTGCATTGCGTATCTACTCCGTTGCAGCTCCGACAGTCCGGACCCTTCCGTAACAGATATGCAAGGCTTCTATTTTTGCCGGATGCCTGAGCACGGCACATTAATTCTGCTGAATTCAGGACAGAGCAGACAGGAAGTCAGACATAAAAACAACATCAAAACATCTGGTTAATTTTCAGAATAAAACACTCTGTGTTGATGCCAGCACAAAAATCTCAAAAGAGACAAATCCAAGCACTTTCAAGCCTTCGGTTGGGAACACTAACCTTTTGTCTGTTTGTTGTGTTTATAACACGTACATGTAAAATTGTGATCACACATGATTCTGTAGTTACTGCAGGAACTCCTTGGCCTCACCACTCCAGCTGTCCGGCAGTGCTGCGCCGTGCTGCACTCAAAACGCAGCCGGTGGTGGTTGATGGATGAGGGAGCATGGAGCAAAAACTGCAGCGGAGCTGTTCTGCAATGCACATGCAACCAGTGGAATTCTGGAGTAAGTCTGTCAGTTCCTGCCTGACGTTACAATGTATATCCAGGTGTGTCTCCAGTAACCACTTGTAAGCTCACTTCCCCATACTATATGCAAATAAACACATACATATATCCATTTTCTTTTCTTTCTTTTTTTTAAAGTATTTTTTGGGGCTTTTTATGGCTTTATTTGATAGGACAGCTTGAGATATGACAGGAAACAGGATGAGAGAGAGAGGGGGGATGACATGCAGCAAAGGGCCACAGGTCGGACTTGAGCCCTGGGCCGCTGCAGCGAGGGCGTGGCCACTGTGCATGTTGTCTAAATGGTGAAATGAATAGAATCAATGAGTTCTAACAGCTGCTAAATGTTGGCAGGTAACATGCAAATCAGACATGGAGCAGCCGATAGGTCAGTAATGATGCTGCAACAAACTAACAATGTTTTTGTACAAGGAACCCAAGCTTTTTTACACTTTTCATGAACTCACAGCAAAGCACTAATCTCCCTCTCCGAGCCTCCTGGTCACTTCTGGATTTGCATACAGCAATGACGTCACGGCGCATTCCTCACTTCAATACGCCCAGCCTTCCACACCAGCCCTCTCTGAGGGCCAGGTCGTTTATCCAACCTTGCACCCAATTTCCCACTTTCACAACTGTTTCATTCTTCCACTATCTTCCCTCAGACACAAGCAACCTGAGCACATGCATCCCATCATCCCAGCATTTCCTCGTCTCTTGCCTCCACCTTTCCTATTCCCTCTTCTTCAGCCACATCAGCTCCTACCACCTTGGCACCAGCCATTATAACAACACAGGCTGCTCCCACAACCCATGGTGGCTTGTTAGCCAAAATCCTGCATTTCCCACTATTTCTTCTTTTCTCCCTTTCTTTCCCCTCCCTCACCCGGGGGTAGGTGAGGGAGGGGAAAGAAAGGGAGAAAAGAAGAAATGTTTCTAAGGTTGCCTATCCCAGCTTAATTGCACTCCCTTTCCCCACAGCTCCACCAGTAGCCAGTTCCAGTACTTTTCCCACTTATCTCCCCCCACTTAACACAACATTACCTCCAGTGCGGCCAGTTGCATCCACCAGACCATATCACTCTCAATCAGGCAACAGATCCTCAACGGTAACTACACTGACCTTGCTCAATTAATCAATCCTCATATCCCCAGGGAACTGCAAACTGCTCTTGGCCCCATTGAGCTCAAACAGACAGTTCCCACCGGATCCAAAGAACTTATTGCAGTTGAATATGCTTTTTCCTTCTCCCTCTACAGAGACATCATTTGTTCCGCCTTCCCCTACTGCACATCACAAGTGAATGATATCTGTCACTAATCCTCAACCTGGCCTTGTGGATCGGGGGCAATGGTTTCTATACCTACCACATCCTCTTTGCCTCCCAAACGGCTGGAGAGGCCTCCAACAGTTCAACCAGGGAACTTACTGGGGGGCACTCGCCCCTGAGCTGTATTGCCCTGTGAACTGTGTGGCGCACCATCCCATCGAGCCTTAGCATGCACTCTCACCACTTCCCTGCTTCACACCTCAGTCCCAAACATAAGAGCACCTGCCGTTTTCTGCAGCCTGCCCCCTACAGCACCCCGACCGTCCATCAACCCCTGAACCTGCCAACATACAGCCAGCCCCTTTGTCACAGTCAGTCATTTTCTGTTGTGGATTTGTGCTGTGGTGTTTTTGTTTCTGTGCTTGTTGTGCTTTCAGAGGTGCATTGAGAGGCTGGGTGGGGTCACCCCTGAAAACTCATTGGCCACCCCTGTGGCCACCCCAGATCTGATAGGTAGTTGGTCAAGTTTGTCAACACAAGAAACGAGAAATGCTGTCAATCAATGATGACAGCTGATCAGCTGATTTAGGGCCAGTTTTACATTTTTAACTAACACAGTAATCGTACTGAGGCTGTGAGAGCTGATTTCTGCTCAGCGGATGTTTGGCCATACAGGTCTGATAGGTGAGCCATGAGAGATGAGCACGGCACGCTGCATCTGCTGCTGCTGCTGCTGGTCCGGTCGTTAATGTAACAGGAGGACGTCACAGTGACAATGTAAACTGCTGGATAAAAACGCTGAAATCTGTCAATTGAGAGGTATGGTAATTTAATGTTTAGTTATGTCGTAGTTCTCTCTGAATGTGTAGGAAAACTTTATCTAGCACTCAGTAGCAGCTAAAAGACAAACTACACTGCACTAGCTAAGCTAGCTAGTGCAGTGTAGTTCGCGCAGCTAAGCTAGTGCAGTGTAGTTTGTCTTTTAGCTGCTAGCTAATAGACGAACTAGCTGCTAAACTAGCCTAGCTTAGCAGCCTGCAAACCAAGTTAAGCATTTAATGTTAGCGTTTTTTTTTTTTATTGTTATTTGGATACCGCCATGAAATATGAAACGCTGTTTTCTGGACTGAAGACTGAGGGTGTTTTTTGCAGATGTGTGTGTTCAATAGAGCTAATGTTATATTTTTGACCAACCAGTGTGTGAAATATAGTGTGACAGTCTAGATTTAAGTAGCTATAACACAAGAACAAGCTGTGATTTATTTATTTGCTCTGTGATTTAAGGGCTGTTTAAAGACTTTTTTCTCTTGGAGATAAAGGACTTTTTGTTTGTATCAATTAGCTCATCTTCACAGTTCACATGTTTTAGACGTTAAATAGGCAGAGGCAGAGCAAATTGCATTCAAATGCCACAAATGCTTGAGATGCAATATGTGTTAATTGTGTAAAAGTGATCGAAGTTGTCGGTAGTTATGTAAAAATAAACCTTTGTAGATACTGTAAATAGACATAATTAGGCACATTGTTGACACCACCTTTCTTTTTGACATTTTAATGGAGTCAAAGCTGTTATTTAAGGGCTTCCAGAGCCCCACGAACATCCTGTATTTTGCACACTGATTCTAACCCAATTTGACAATGATTCTGCATGACATTTGTTACTTCAAAGTGAATTGACTGACTGACTGATTGATTGAGTGATTGATTGAGTGATTGAATTACATTTCTTTGTTTTACTAATTTAGGTGCCATCTTGGGGTTAAATAAAAACACACCTGGCAAAGAACAAACCAAAAAAAATCAAATTCCAGTATCTCCAACAAATGATATCTAAGCTAAATAATAACATAAACTAAGCATGTAAAGAACAACAAGTATTTCTGTTTTTTCCTTACAAGCTTAGTTTATCTTTTGCTTACAGATAAACTTTTTAATAAGGCCTATCATTAAGCTTTGATTTGAAGTTTTTGGTTTGTTCTGTTGCCTGGATTGCTGTGTTTTTATGTAACCACAAGATGGCACCTCAATTAGTAAAGCAAACACAGAAAACAATACAGGTGACACAGATGATGAGCTGATGACTGATTAATGTTATTCTATAGGATGAGTTCAGAGCAGTTGAATTTTTCTACCCTAATCTAACTTGTGAAGAGATGAGGACTTTAATCCACTCCAAGGAAATGGCTCTTAGAAAATTTGTACCCTATCCTGAACATAATTACTGATTAAAAATAGACATGTAAAATAACCAGAGAATCCTGAGGACTGTGATAGGTGGAAATGGAATTTAAAAAATTACTTTTTTTAAAAAGGTTTTTTTTACCAGCATAGACACCTTTATTTGACAGTTACGAGACAGGAAATCATGGGAGAGAGAGGGGATGTGACATGCAGCTACCGGGATTTGAACTGCGGTCGGCTGCGTACGTGGTATTAAACTTCGCTATGCCATGGCCACCCCACACTAGCTTTGTGTCCCATCTTGGCCACCCCAGTAAAAATGTCCTGGATACACCACTGCTACTGACACACACACACACCTGCAGCGGATTGGCAATCAGCACCTGCTGATAAGCCCTGGTCTTCACTCTACCTGCTGCCAGATGATTTTGTCAGTACTGCATGGTACATGGCCCCTGCTAGTGCTAATCTTGTTAAGAGTTTTTTTCATGTCTTTCTCTGTGAATTTTACTAAGAGATCTAACTTAATTTTTTCTTTTTTGCCTTCAGTCATCTACCAGTGGCTTCATTTCCAGTTACCCAGCCTTCACCACTTCTGCAGCCAACAGACTTGCTCTGCGTTCCCCTGAGCTCCACACTGCACACTTTCCACCAGCGCCACCATGACCTACCTCTCCTCCTCCTCCTCTCCAGCAGATTCTCCAGCCAGAGCTGGTCACTGCTCATACCTGCATAATCCCTGTGAAGCATCAATACATTTCCTTACCACTCTACTCCCTGCCTAGTTGTCTGCTTCTGGGTCCTACTACACCTACATAATTGTAACACTTATGGCCCTCTTCCCTGAGGCGTAGATAAAAGAGGAAGACCAGTCCTCTACCAGGGCGGGAGGATGGTTTGTAACAACTTCAATGACCTTGGATGCAACGTCATTTCCTCCACATCTGCTCATTCTGTGGTGGGGCCCACGCCAGATCAACCTGCACTAGCCACTGCCTTAAAAGAAACACCCTGACCACCAGTTTGTGAACTTTCTCATACAAGGTTTCACACACGGCTTCCAACCAGGTTTGCAAGTTAAGCCAGATACCTCCCAAACATGCCATTTTTTACAGTCAGCCACACCCAACCCCGAAACAGTCCACCGTTCCCCACATTCAAGGTCAGCCCCATTGGTATAGCAACCAGGAAACATTCAGGAATAAAGAGACTTATCATAGACCTCTCATCCCCACATGGTTCCACTGCCCCAAGCATTAATAGCCTCATTACCAGTCCAGATTTCTCCATGCAATATACAACAATTGTCCATGACCACCACCCTCGTTCATGTTGCAGGCCAAGGAGCCTGGTTGTCTAAGGCAGATATGACCAGTGCCTTTGAAGTCCTCCCCATTCATCCTGACTTCTGGCATCTTTTGGCACTTACTACTTTGCAGTGCGCCTGATGTTCGGATGCAAGAGCAGCTCGAAAATCTTCAACTCCTTATCCGAAGCACTCTGCTGGGTCCTGACATCTCTTTGACAACTTTCTCACCATCAGACCACCTTCTTCACCCCGTTCGCACAGTTCTAACATCCTGACTTCCATTTTCCAGGAACTCAGAGTTCCCCTCTCCTCAGAAAAAACAGAAGGTTCCAGCACAAACCCTTGAATTCCTTGGCATCACCCTCAACTCCGTCTGACTCCAAGCTTCCCTGCCCCCAGAGAAAGTGCATCGAATCTCCCTACTCATTTCAAACTTTCCTCTGGACAAGATGCACTAAGCGACAACTTCTTTCGCTGCTTGGTCACCTCAACTAAGCTAGCAGGATGATCCCTCAGGGTCGATCGTTCTTGTCCCACTTCTTTTTCATCACTGCCTCCAACCCATCTCTCCATGACCACATCATGCTAGATGAAGCATGCAAGATGGAACTTAAACTTTGGCATCAGTTCCTCTCCCCCTGGAACAGCATCTCCTTTTATGACAACCACGTCATCAAGCCTGAGGACATCCACCGGTTCACAGACGCAGACCCATCAATCAGTTTCGGTGGCTACTATGACAGGGATAGTTCTCAGCTGAATGGCCACCTGAATTTGCATCCTACACTCCTTCCTCCACTATCAGTGAAATGTATCTGGTCGTCATCGCAGCCATCCTTTGGGGGCACAAATGGTCCAAGACGACCATAGCCATCTACTCCAACAACAGCGCCATTGTTGAAATGATCAACAAAGGACAATCACATTGCAGAGACATCGTGCTGAGACATCCCTGGTTTGTGCCCAGCATCAGTTCATAATCCAAGCCCTCACATCCCAGATCACAAAAACTCAGTCGCTGACTCCCTCTCTTGTTTCTCATTCCAGAAATTCAGACGATTGGCACATGCCTCTGACACCCTTCCCGATCCAATCCCAACATTTTCAGCAACCATCTTCAACTGACCCCACAGCTGGAACATCTGGTCACCTCTTCGCAAGACGCCATCCTCAACAGTATTGCTCCCTGCACCCTGTCATCATACCTGATCAGATGGAATTGCTTCAAAGCTTTCCATGCCCCTCTGTCTTCCATTCTCCTTACCCAATGTGTTGACCCTCTCTAGTTCCATCACATACGCCCATTCCTTTCTTAAGTAAAATCTTCCTCCATACAAGTGTACATCAGTGGAATAAACTTCTTTGTAAAACTGTCCTTGGGGGCACCTTGTCCAACCTTATCCCACTCACACATCAGCATGTTAATCAAAGGTCTCCGTAAGGCTGAACCACATCTTACACCAAAACGTTCTTCCTTTCGCCAAATATTACTCAGATCTGGATGTCACCACATTTCCACATAATTATAATTTTTGGATGGTGGTCCTCTCCAGCTTACCTCACCTACATCTGTAATGATCTAAACAACATCAGAAACGCCCACTCCCATCTCTCTGCCTGAAATAATCTTTGGGGGCTCAACTGGAAAAATCAAATCCGGATATACGAAGAGGCGGTTCCCCCATCCAGAGCCTCAACTCCTCCCTGTTCCCTTCTCCTTTCAATACCAGTCCGATCGCCATCCTTCCACAACCACTCATCCATCCATCCCACCACCCTCATCCCCTCATCCCTCTACCCTTCCCCCTTCCCCTCAATCCATCCATTTTACATCACCATATATCCATGACATGCAATAAACTTCAAAATCCATAACTTTTTGGGTGTGGTCTTTGTTATTAAATTTTATTTAAGATACAGGATTGATAACTTTACAAACAAGATGAATTTATTTGGCATGACAATACTCTATTTTATTTTTTTTGCTCTGGTTTGCCCACCACACTCTCCAAGTGCTGCAATCCAACATGAATTGAGTAAAGTGTACTTCCATAATTTGTGGTCACATGACTACTTTTGTTTATGGTTGCCAAGATACAGGGTCTGGCTCAACTTAACCTATTACCAACTAAGAGTAAAATATTTTTTTTATCTTACCCAAAAAAATATCACACTTCTTTACAACTAACTGAAACACTTGAAGTGTATGTCGACTTGTATTTATGTTGTTGGTCATTGGTGATTTTAATTTTCTTAACCTTTATTTGTTTAGCTTTGTTGTCCTTTCTGTTAGCTGTAAAATCAGCAGTCAACTTCCTCATAAATGTACAGGAGAGACAGCGGGATGGAGATAATTTACTGTAACTTCATCATGACCTAGCTGAGAGCAGTATGTGGGTGTGTCTGAATTCCATGACTTTGCTTTGTTTTTATAGTTAGTGAAGTAAAAACAAGGGAATAATGTTTCAAAAAATAGCAGAAAGGGTGATATCCAATCAAGCAGCAATATTTGAAAGAAATGTGATATTTAAATAACATCACTCATAAAAATACAGAAAGAAGAAAGGTGTTCAGTTTAGTGCAGTTATTTCATGTAACTTACATGAAGTCAGTTGTTTAAGAGTCATAGCAATAAAAATGCCATTTTCATGATATCACATCACATCGTCTGATCCATACTTTGGAATTTCCTGGCTTGTGCAAGTTAATGAAAGACAGAATCGCTTCCTGCCCCCCCACCCTCTCTCTGCACTGAAATATTGATGTTATTTATGATACGGTTGGAAGGCTGTTACTATACAGACACACTGGGTGAGGATAAAGAGAAAAACTCTCTGCTAGAAGCTCAGGTGACACCTGAACCCATCTGATCTCAGCTTTCCAGCTTTAACTCTTTGATTATAGTTGATCTATTATATCTATTATATAATTCTGCTTAACCTTAGGACAGATTATACACCTTTACCGCATACATTTTAATTGATGGAAGGTACAAGAGGAGGACACTTCTTTAACACCAGGAAGAGTAAGCACTCGTAATTGACAGCTGTTTTAAACTTTGTCACCAGCTTGTCAGGAGGTTTTTATAATTGCACCAACATCACTTTTAAATATGTTGACCACCTTACCTTCATCGCTTTTTTTAGAGAGAAAAAGTGCAAAATAATAATAATACATTTTTTTCACATGAAGCAGTTTTTAAACCAGTCACAGTACTTACAGGAAAATAAATGTTGTTTGATAATGTGTAAAACTGAATGGACTATATGGGTTTTGGGTTTTCATGCTCTATTGATAGCAATCTTGGTCAGTCCATCACTTAGTCCAGACTAGGGATATCACGTTCGGTTAAGTTTGCTTTTGATTGCCTAACACCTGTGAACTGTTAATGAACCTGTCAATTATTAAGGGGGAAAAAACCAAACAAAATGAAGTAAAATACGAGAGGCACTTTCCTTTTAGTCAGGTGTTCCATTGACTCAATGAGCTCCAGTGCACCGCGTCAGCCTCTCTGCAAAGTTGTCTGGTGTGGCAGAGGGAGAGGCTCTGAGTGAGTAACTCATAGCTGGACACATTTCCACACATTGTTATGTCGTAGTGCTCGCACTGGAGAATAGAGCTCACTGGACTGAATCTCCCAGCTAGCATTGATGAAATTGCAGGTAGTTCAACCAGGAGGGACAGGCGAATGAAGTAAAGAAAATGTTTATTACAGCAGATGATATGTGAAATATTACAACAGATGATAGGTAGTAATGAGTCTTGTCAGAGTCTTTGGTGCTTAAACTCTACAGACAGATTTCATGATCGAAGGGCTTCTGCACTGAGCAGCAGCAGCAAAAAGAGTCCCCCAAAGTAAGGGGCACAGTCCTGTGTTTTCCCCAAAAGAACTGCTTACTTACCCAGCAGGAATGAAATGGCCACAATAAAAAAGTGAAGACATTATCTGTTAAGAAATGAAACATGAATGAATAGCACCAACCTGGACAGCAACTTTTTGAAAATACCATGAATGATGCATGTGGTTGTGTAGACCATGGGCGACAGAATTTACAACAGGCATAGCCTCAATGGCTAGGGGACAGGAATTACATGCATTGACAATATTAAGCTTAGACAATAAAGACTCCATTACATACCTATTACATTTTCCACATGCATGTAGAGTTAGCTGAATTACTTAACCAGCAATGGTTAGAGACAGTAATGCTTTGTTCGCAGAGAGTAGCTTTAACTAGCAATGGCTAGAGGACTGCAATGGCCGGCTTTTGGTGTATAGACTTTGGACAGCAATGGCAAACAAATTTTGAGACCAACGACCAAATTGAAAATACCATGAGTGACGAATGTATGTATGAATGAATTCCATAGATGGCATGAGGATTTTAAAAAAAATTTGATGAAATATAATAATGACCAGGATAATTTATACGCAGAAAATAAAGGTGAAAAAAACATCTCCATGACATACCACCTTGAATTCAATAGTTCATTATTGACTATGCCATGAGACCTGGATTGGCGATAATTGAATTTAGACAGCAGAGGTCAGCAGTGACCTGAAAAGCTTAGCCAGCAATGGCTAGAGGATGTGAATTGCATATATATAGGATTTAGCAAAGAAATCACCATTACCTACCACTTTTAACCATTAATCTGTTGACTATGACATGAGAGCTGAATCAGTAATGACTGAATTTGGCCACCAGAGGTCAGTAGACCTCATAGTCAGGAAAAATCTCCGTTACTGGCCTCTTTCCAATTCCCATTCATTTATTCATTAAGACATAGATAACATGGAAATCAGCAATTAATGGTTTTACCACAAGAGGTCAGCAGTGACCTGAGAGTTAATAGTTAGGGAGGGCAGCTAAATAATAGTTTAAGGTAAAACACCGACCACTGACCACCAGTTATATGCAATTGCTTATGAAAGCTACCCTGAGGGATCTTGAACTTTGATTACTGCAGTCATCGGCACTGGGATGCATTGCTGCCTTATGTTAGGTAGACTCAGGGCCGGACTGGGAGACTTTTTCAGGCCAGGAGTCAGTCATGTAACCAAGCCACCCTGGCCTTGCCCGCACACGCACGTTCACACCCACACCTACATACATGGGCACGCATGCACACATACACGCACGCAGGTACGCACACGCATACGCACACACACACACACACACACACACACACACACACACACACACACACAGTGCATTCCAAATAGAAGTCCACATATGGGACCTATTGTACAATCTAAGGTTGGAATATACAGTAACTTTTATGTTTGGGCTGGTAAATACAGTAACACAACAATCCTCAGCAAAATCCACTAACACACTTAATAGAAGAGAATAAAGGTTTTACATAATAAGTAGTACCAAGGTTACAGCTATACATAAAAAGTCAAAAAGACATATTTTTTATGTGTAGCCTACAATATAACCTAATACACAAACTAAGTCCAAATCAAACAATTAATCAGCTATGAGGGGACAGCCTTCGAACACATGTTCACAGAACACATGCATGCACGCACTGACAGACACATATATGCAATGTATAATACAGTCCGAGAGCATAGTTCGTAATAAGCAATCACATAATATTGACTAATATTTTATATAGGCTCTAATTATCATACCGGGGAATACTAATGAACCCCAACCTAAATCTAAGGTTGGAATACATAGCTTTCATGTTTGGGCTGGGATACATAACAGCAAGTCAGCAACAGACAGCAAAATTCAACAACACTAGCGCTTAATAGAATAATGCTGTAGTGCCAAGACAGCTATTATTACAAATAATAATATTTATGTCAAATGGCAGTGCCTGGTGGTGTTCATATGTCTGCAACTTGTTGCATGTTGCTGCTCTACTGTAGAAATGATTCTGTACCTTCTGCCAACTGCTCTGCACTGGCTTCTCCTGAAGCACCAGCAGGACTGATGTCATCACCATCACCACCTTTGAATAGCAAACATATGCTTACAGTGTTTTTCCATACAGCCTATGTCTCACTTGATTTGCCCTTGTATTCATATACATAATAATGGAATGATTATATCCCATTTGTTGCACAAATAAATAATTTCAAAAGCAGTAAATAAAAAAAAAAGTGGCTTGTAAATCAGTGATTTTAAAATCCCAATCCTTATTTTAATGTCAAGGCCAGGGCCTAGTAGGCTACATATTTACACTGTGTAAAAGTGTACAGCCTCAAGGACCCTTGGGGGTCCCTGGACCTCATACTGACAAGAACCAGTGTTTTTTTTTTTTTTTTTTTTTGAAAAATGCCTAAAATTAGTCAATTTTAGGCATTTGGCTGCGTCATCCTCCAGCGCCTTTCTTTTTTTCTCTCTCTCCCTCCGGGCACCGCCTTTCCTCTTTTTTTTACCCGGGTTGGGGTCCATCATCGACGAAGCCTCATCTCCTCTCCCGGTCCGCTCGCTACACACACACACCGCAGCAGGTACCAGACACACGTCACACACCCCTTCCTCCACACGCTGTCTGCGTGGTTGATACGGACTGTTGGGGCGGGTGTTAATCGAAACAAACCAATCGTCTTGTCCTCCTCACATGCTACTGGCCTGAGTGGCCTCTGATTGGCCTGGCCTGCCTCTCTGACTTAGAAAAAGAAGTCAGATAGCCGCGACGCCGGCTGACCGGCAGCCTGTTAAAAAAAAAAAAAGCGAGAGACGCAGGCCAGCAGTCCAATCATAGGCCTGCGCTTCGGGAATACTCCCGCTTCTCCCTATGACCAGTCTGGGCCTGGGTAGACTACTGTAGTACTACTGTCTGTGGGTTGCTAATATATTCAATGACAAACATACATACACGGAGGCAAGGCTGCGGTACAAGTCTGGTCTTTACTGGCGCGACAACATACATCAGACAGGCTCAAGTAATCAATCGCATAACCAAGTAGTGACATTGACAGTCCAACATAGTCAAGCACCGAGTGCTCGATCTAATATACCACATCCTTCTTTTCCAAGACTGGGAAGTGGTCCACGAATCCAGTTACCTAAAATTCTGCCATTAATTCTAGTGTATCAACATTGAACAAACCTTTTTTCAACATGCATATTTCAATGACCAATAAAGCATGTTTTCAATGAACAAATGGCTTCCAATAAATCACCACAAACCACTTTTCTGTTCAGCATTCTGTTGGATAAAACATGTTAACATTTTGAACATTCAACATTCATAAAACATTTCAAGTTAAGCACTCATTTTCCTCCCTCCTTTTATCTTTAAGTGTCGGGTGTATCTTCCTCAGATGTCGCCTGTTCCTTCTGAGCATCCTCCCTGCCGGTGTCTGCACGGCGTAGGAGCGTGGTTCATCTCTCTGTTGGATGACAACTGCAGGCTCCCAACCAGGCCGTGTCTGCATGTGTACGGTGTCTCCTGGGGTCAACGCCAACAGTGGCTTTGCATACTGGTCATAGTGTTGCTTTTGGTGGGACTACAGGTCCTGTATTTTGTAGTGGATATGCTGTGGGATTGACTGTTTCAGCACTGCCCTGGAACATGGAAGTGTGCTCTGCAGGACTCTTCCCATCAACATTTGTGCACGTGACATGTTCAGTCCTGTCACTGGCATGTTCCTCAAAGACAACATCACCAGATGTGGGTCAGTGCTGGTCTGCATTGCTTTCTTCAGCGCATGTTTTACAGTCTTTATGGCCTGCTCAGCTGTTCCATTTGAAAAGGGAAAACCTGGGCTGAAATGTGTGAGCTAGAACTCCCATGAAGCCGCAAATGACTTCATTTCATAGCTGGTGAATGGGACATGATCGCTCACTAGCTCTCTGGGAATCCTGTGCGTGGCGAAAAACAGACTTCATTTTCTGAATTATTGTGTAAGCCGTTTTATGAGGCAGGTTGAGCACTTCAGGATATTTGGTCAGGTAATCGACTAATAAAAGATACGACTGACCATTCAGCTCGAAGATGTTGGCTCCAACTTTCATCCATGGCAGTTCTGGAACCTGATGTGGGACAAAGTGGCTCAGCCTGGTGTTTAGGCTGTAGCTGTTGGCCCTGCACACACTTCTCCACCATTGTCTCTATATCACGTGCCATGCCAGGCTAGTATAGGACTTTTAGTGCTTTGGCTTTTGTGTGTTGCACTCCTTGGTGAACGAGATGCAGCTTCCCTAAAATCATTCGCCTGAAGCTCTGGGGTATGACGATTTTGTCTCTGACCATTACAATGTCATTCCATATGCTGATATTTTGCTGCATTGGCCAGCAGTTGTGTAGTTTCCTGTCCAGGCTACGCTTCTTCGTAGGCCAGCCTTTCATGTGTTTCTCACACACAGCTTTTAGCACGCTATCTGCTGCTGTTGCCTCTTTGAGTTGGCTGAGTGTTTCCTCACTCAGGGCGTCTGTGGCCTCCAAGGCATACACGACTCTCTCATCACAGGGGTTCTCATCAACATTTTCACTGTCTCTGCTCGCTGTAGAGCGTGAGAGTGCGTCGGCGATGTACATGTGCTTGCCTGATGTGTATGTGATGTTTAGATCATACCTCTGCAGTTGTAGCAGCATTCCCTGCAGCTGTGCTGGTGCTTTGCTTAGCGGATTGCGCATGATGACCTCCAGAGGCTTATGATCAGACTGCACAGTTACTGGTCTACCGTAGACATATTGGTGGAATCTCACTGGGTGACCTTTCTGCAGCAGACAGACTCCCAGTCCATCTTTTGAGGAGTCCGATTGTAGCGTTAGTGGCTTCTTGTGATCATAATATCTCAGCACTGGAGCTTGTGTGAGGGTAGACTTCAGTGTCTGTAGTGCTGCACTGTGGTGTGGGCACCACTGCCATGCTGCATCCTTCTTAAGCAGCTGTCTGAGGGCGCCGTGAGTGAGGCTTCACTTGGTATGTATTGCGCCAGGAATTTTGTCATTCCCAGCAGGCATTGGAGACTTTGTTTATCTTCTGGGATTGGCATGTCAACAATCGCTTTGATCTTTGTGTCGTCCTGCTGCCGTGATGACGTGCCCCATATATTTTATTGTGTCGACTTTGAACTGGATTTTATCTTTGTTAAACGACTGGGATGTCGCCGAAGGTCCCGCAGTTCTTTTGTTGAAACACCTCACTGGCAGACTTGATCGTGAATAGGAGTCTGAGGAAGCGGAACCGGCCCCAACCCTTTTCACCAGCTGCAATTCTTCACATGCATCTCCACCCAGAATTGGCTTGTCTGCCTGGCTAGTCACATGAAAGTCTAGCACAGCTTTGCGTTTGGTCATCCTGAATTCTAGAGACACAACATCATCTGCGGGTACATGGGCTCCACCAAAGGCAATTGGCACAGTCTCTGTTGGCCACAACTGAATGGGATCTGGTAGCTGCTACATGTACATGGGGAGTATAGTGTAATATAACCATATAACCATAAGTAAGTAGTTAGTGGTTAATGACAACTGGTAATAAATACTGAGATGTCAAAGAATCTAATCAAAATGTGAAGGAATCATAAATGAATGGTTAAAACATATACTACTCTGCACTAGTTGATTAAACATGCACCTATTGATCGAATTGATGATTAAACTACTGTATTGTGTTAACTTGGAATACAATGTAACACACTCTTATTATTTTTAAAATGCAGTACAAAGAGTGATCAAAGCTAATGGGATATATTCAGAGGGAAACTTGTATAAAAAGCTAAGGCCAGAGTCACTAAGAGCTAATGGTGTATTCTGAGGAAAGTGCCTGTTTTTTTTAATAACCAAACTCAGAGGAGCAAAAGCTATTGGTGTCAGGAATGGCAGGGCATGGGCAGGTGCATTTGAAAGCTCGGGACTTTCCAAGGAAAAATACCCGTGTCAGCAGAAACAAGGAAGAGTAGGGATTGGTTGAGACCAAAAGGCCATGCCCAGTTTTTAGGCTTAAAGGGGAAGACATCAAATGTATTAGTTCAGATCAGTTGTTCATGGACATTGTGTGTGTATGATCTCAGCTCTTACTGCCGGCAATAAAAGCTCAACTGCACTCAGCTTTTGAGGACTCCTGGAGATTATTTCCTTTTTTATTGGTGTCTTTTTGAAACTCTGAAAAAACCTTTTCGAACAAACAAAGAAGAAGTCGAGACACAACAGGAGCACGTTTGCATCGGCACCTGTGTCGAGCTTGAAATTTATTGCTACCCCTCTTCGTTTGGTGTGCTGCTTCCTTTTCATCATTACGAACCATGCCAATGTATAGAGTCCACTTCACTCTCTATATTATTTACAGTTTTTGTCTTACAGCTGCTGCTTTTTTCAGTGCCTGCTCTACATACCTTTGAGAAGTGGTTGTTTTTTTCCACATTTGTGACACACTGCTCCATAAGCTGGGCATTGGTCAAACACGATGTCAACAGGAATAGCTCATGCTTATTTCCACACTTATGGCAGACAATTGTTGCTTGCTTCTTGCTGCTTGTTTTGCTTTTGTTCCAGCTGTCCGTCCGTTTTCCCTGTTGCTTTCCTTAGTGCATCCACTGAGGTGTCATGGATGATTATATATGATATTATATGATTTATTTATTGAGTTTTCAACAAAAAGAACAGACACAGACCCTTACATACATCTGAGTGAGTAAGATACAACAGACCATTGAATGAGGTGAGGTAAGCACTAATAACAGAAAGTGGTGTCACTTAAAACAAGAGGATAAAGTTTGTCAATACCCACACAGAGTCACAAACCTTGAAACACCTAATACCAATGGGGAAAAAACTGAAAACAAAACAAAAAAAACAAAAAAACGAACACAAGACACTTAAAAGACACGGTACAGAAGGTACAGTTCAGGGGGCCGTTTAGCCAGTGGGGGGAGCATCCAGCTGCAGGGACTGGACATGCTCTTGAAAGGGTTGCCAAATCTTTAAAAAAATTTCATTGGAGCCACAGAGGGAGTGTTTGATTTTCTCTAATTTCATAAAGGATAAGGCATCCCTTATCCAATGGGTGTGGGAGGGGGGAGACGGGCTCTTCCAGTGCATCAGAATGACACGCCTTGCTAATAATGTGAGAAAAGTCACCAGTTCAGTGAAGTAGAATGGTAGCGGGTTGGTAGCGGGCAGGACACTGAACAGGCCTACTAAGGGTGATTGGAGGACTTTGGTAGATGTGATGGCCGAGAGTAAGTCAAATACAGAATTCCAGAACCGAGAGAGAGCGGGACAGGTCCAAAACATGTGACTGAGGTTAGCCGGTCCTAAGTGACACTTATCGCAATTTGGATCGGTGCCCGGATAATGCGAGCTAGTTTGCTTTTAGACCAGTGGACTCTATGAATTACTTTGCACTGCAAAACCCCATGCCGGGCACAAATAGATGATGCATGGACCCATTTCAGAGCGGACTGCCAGACCTCAGGCTCTATCTCTATCTTAAAGTCCTCGGACCAAATAGCGCACAGTTTATCAGAGGACGAGGATTGGTGTGTAAGGAGAGTGTAGTATAGCTCTGAGATGGTACCTTTGAGGTAGGGGTTAATATTTAAAATAGTGTCAATCAGAGTAGAAGGAGGAATAGCAGGGAAGCCAGGGAAATGATTGCGAGCAAAGTCTCTGACTTGTAAATACCTGAAGAAATGGGATCTCTGCAATTTGAATACACCCACTAGTTGGTCAAAGGATGCAAATATTCCCCCAATGTAAAGATGTTTGACAGATACAATCCCATGATCCTCCTAGGCTGCAAAAGCCTGATCATTGATAGAGGGAGTGAACAGAGGGTTAGAATGCACAGGGGATAAAAGAGAAATTGACTGTAACCCCAAATGGCATTTCAATTGAGTCCAGATCTTGAGACAGTTTTTTACTATAATATTACTGGAATAAGATACTGGTGATAATGTCAGGGGGAGGCACAAAAGGGACATTAGAGAGGAGGAGCCACATGAGGCAACCTCAATCTGCAGCCACAGTGGAGGCTGATTGTTAATGTGATACCAGTGCAGTACAGATCGAATATTAGCGGCCCAGTAATAACATAAAAAGTTTGGTAGTGCTAGTCCACCCATTTCTTTGGGTTTTTGTAGTGTCTTTTGGAATTCTGGGAGGTTTTTTGTTCCATATGAACTGAGAGGTCAAGCTGTCGAGTGAGTGGAAAAAATTTTTTGGAATAAAGAGGGGTATAGATTGAAAGAGATAGAGGAATTTGGGAAGCACATTCAATTTAATACAGTTTATCCTGCCAGCAAGAGATAAAGGTATGAGAGACCAGCGGTGGAAGTCTTGAGTCAGTCGAGCAAGCAGAGGGGAGAAATTACATTTGAACAAATCAGAGTAGTTTCTGGTTACACAGATGCCTAAATATTTAAAATTACTTAAAGACGTCTTAAATGGCAAGTCCGAAAGGGGATAGGCTGCAGCTGCAGTATTAATGGGCATAAGCTCACTTTTCTGAAGATTTAGTTTGTAACCCGAAATTTGCCCAAATTCCTTCAGCATGGCCAACACAAGGGGGACAGATCTGTCTGGGTCAGAGATGAACAGTAAGAGGTCATCTGCATACAATGACAATTTGTGCTCAGCACCTCCCCTCCAGATGCCCCGGATCTGACTGGACCTGAGGGCCACCGCCAGAGGTTCAATGGCGATGGCGAACAGTAATGAGGAAAGTGGACAGCCCTGCCGAGTTCCACGATTGAGGGGGAAATAATCAGAGTAATCATTGTTTGTGCGGACACAGGCTAGGAGGGATGTATATTAGAGCTTTATCCAAGAAATAAATGTGTTGCCAAATCCAAAGCATCTCAATGCGTGGAACAGATAGGGCCATTCGACACGGTCAAATGCCTTCTCAGCATCCATTGAGATGACTAATTCTGGAGAATCCGAGGACGAGGGTGAGTATATTATATCAAATAGCCGTCTGACGTTGTGAAAGGAGTGTCTATCCTTAATAAACCCTGTTTGGTCTGTGGAAATAATAGTAGCCAGAACAGACTCTAAGCGTTTTGCCAGCATCTTAGCCAATAACTTGACATCTGTGCAGAGCAGAGAGATAGGGCGAAAATTGCTACAGAAAAGGGGATCTTTGTCCTTTTTTAATATAAGAGAAATGGTGGCCTGGCGTAGTGTGTGTGTGTGTGTGTGTGTGTGTGTGTGTGGGGGGGGGGGGGGGGGATGCCAGACTGTAGTGATTCATTGAACATGTTTAGCAGAAGTGGAGACAGCTTATCAGCAAATGTTTTAAAAAATTTGGCTGGAAATCCATCAGGGCCTGGGCATTTCCCACTCTGCATGGACAACAAAGCTCTTTTAAGTTCGCCCACTGTAAAGGGTTCATCCAGGCCAGAAGATGTTTCAGGGTCAATGGAGGGGATGTTTAAGGACCCAAAAAAGTTTTCAAATTGTGCCTCATCAGACGACCTCTTAGAAGTATATAACGAACTATAAAAGTCCCCGAATTGGTCATTAATGGTTTGAGGATTAATAGTTGTTCCATTGGTAGTATTAATTTGGGTAATATGCGTCGATGAAGAAGACTGTCGGATTTGGTGAGCAAGAAGTCTACTTGGTTTATCTCTGAATTCATAATAATTATGCCGTGTTTTTAATAGAGATTTTGTTGCCCCATTAGAGGCCAGGATGTCAAATTCAGCGGTCAACTATGACCACTACATGGTCTGAGATTACTTTAGGGCTATAGGAGCATGAGCTGACAGAGGAGAGTAATTTGCTGACAATTAGAAAAAAATCAATTCGGGAGAAAGTACCATGGACAGGGGAGGAGAAAGAGAACTGCTTGGTGCTAGGATTGAAAAATCGCCACACATCTGAGACTGCATATTCCTCCATGAACAGCTGAATGACTTTGGATGATTTAGATTGGACACACGGCTTGAGAGTGAGTGGAGAGATGAAGAGAAACGTATTATAATATAAATATATATATAATAAATCATCTCTATATATTATATAGATTGTGTGTGTGTGTGTGTGTGTGTGACTGCAGTGTGAAGCAAGAGCAGTGATATGTTAACACCCGCCAAAACAATAGATACAACATATTCATAAAATATATATTTTAAAAGTACAATAATGAGCCGGAAGGCAAGACCACATAACTTGGTAAAAGGTTAAACGGATGGGATCAAGTTAGCCTATATGGCGAGTGACAGTGGCTGAAAAACAGTTTACAGATCGAGACGAAGCAAAAACAAACTCGTCACAAAGCCATAGACTGCACCGAAAAAATAACAAGAGGATAAAATAACAAGAGGAAAATATGCCAGATCACTTGCTTATGGATCTTTGTATAAACTCTGGACAAACTTGACCGCCGCTGAAGCAGACAGGAGCCAGGTCTTCTCCCCATCAGACATGGTGATGCGCAGCTTGGCTGGGTAAAGGAGAGCCGGCTTGTAGCCGCGCTGATACAGTTCGGCCATGGAGGTCTTGTTTAGCACGTCGGGACTGTAGTCATCGTAGAAGCGGACCTTGTGGCCTTTGTAGGTCAGATCGCCTCGTCTGCGAGCCTCGCGGATCACCAAGTCTTTAATTTGGAAGCGATGGAAGCGCAGGATGACGGGATGTGGTCTGCCTCCCTGCGCAGGTTTTTGGATGCGAGGCTCCAGTGCGCCCGGTCCAGCTCAGGGGGTGATGTGAGGGTCTCCGTGCCAAGGACATCAACGAGGAACTGCGAGAAGAAAGCGGATGGACGAGGGTCCTCGATCGATTCAGGCAGGCCGATGATGTGGATGTTTTGGCGCCTGCTGAGCCCCTCCAGGTCCGCCACTTTGACTGTGAGTGCCTCGTTATCTCCCTTCAAAGCGGCGCAAGCCGTCTCAAGTTGTTGAAGCCACTGGTCAACCTCGGCGGCGTTAACCGCCAGAGAGCTGACCCGCTGTTTGTGGTCCGTCACAGTGGAGTGGATGTTATCCAGCGTGGATGTCAGCGAGTCGAGGGATGACTTGAAATCAGCCGCCAGAGCCGCCCTGTGCTCCTCCAGTAACAAGCTAATCTCGGACAAAGTTATGCAAACAGCCGGCGAAGTTTCCTTGTCCTTTTCAGCGTTTTTTCCTTTAGACTTGGACATTGCTAAGTAGTCAGTACAGCTCTATAAACCTATTATAAACGGTTTGAGAAAAAAATACTGAAAAATTCAAGGTTTAAAAAGGTAATTGAAAGTGCGTTAGTGGGAGGAAATTGAGCGCGCGTCTACCCTGTGCATCTCATACCGGAAGTCCAGATCTACATATTTGTATGACCTTGCGCAGAGTAAGCTCATTATCACGTAGCAGTCTGGTGGTGTCGTTTATGCTGAACACTAATTTATCCCTAATCATGTCAACTTCATTTCAGCCAAATTCACAGTTTTTGCTCTTCTGACAGAGCTCTGTGATGAATCTGTCCACCGATTATTCCTGTTGACATCGTGTGTGACCAAAATTGATGACGTTCGAAAACAACGTTCTTTTGTGGGCTGCAGTAGTCCTTGAATGCTGTAAGAGCTTCCTCCATCATTACATTGTCTCCGGCTGGGGTAGCGCCTCCTTGCCTACAGTGTGAAGTGGCTATTTTGACCATTTCTTCTTTGTCCAATGCACCTGAAGCGACCATATTCAGCTGAAACCGTTGTTCCCATCTGCAGCAGTTTTCAGCTAGATTGCCGGTGAGTATCAGTGGTGACAGGGGCTTGGACTGTTACATGTTCGCGTGTTAGCACCTGTTAGCTGTCGGCTAATCTTCAGTTAGCTTGCTTACAGTACCGTCCTTGCCTCACTCCGTAACTCCATCTTCTGACACCATGTTGCAGCTTTATGTTTGGTAGACTACTGTAGTACTACTGTCTGTGGGTTGCTAACATATTCCATGACAAACATACATACACGGAGGCAGGGCTGCGGTACAAGTCTGGTCTTTATTGACGCGACAACATACATTGACAGTCCAACATAGTCGAGCACTGAATGCTCGATCTAATGTACCACAGGATGCATGTGGGATGCATAAGCAGAGGATGGGGACATCATAGATGTTGTACGTTAACTGGGTGTCATGACAGCACTTGTGGGAGCATTGAACATTTAGCCGTTAGCAGAATGCCACAATGATGTAGCAGTGAGCCAAATGCAATGGTGAAGCAGGTGAATTATAGTATTCACAAAAAACATAGTATGCCATTGTCATCATGACTTATTGCTAAATTAGAGAACCTATATAGCATGCAGATGACAGAATCATGTAGACTGACGACATGAGAAGCAATGAAGATGTAGCCGTTAGTGGATGGGATGATGATGTTAGCAAGTGATAAAAGTAACAACAAGGTAGCATAAGCAGAAGTGACAATATAGCAAAAAGCAATGACGATGCACCGACTATGGGAGATCCCCTCTGCAAATGATTAGGACATACAAAATTTGCTGATGTGTGACTGACATGGTTTGCAGAAAAAAAGAAATCACTGCATAACAATCCTTAAAAGGCCCCTACAGTTCTTCGTTATATTCCACAATATTTCATTTCTGGACACGAGAGGTCTCCTACTTCACTCTAACAGGTCCATTCTCAGAATACATGCACTGGAGGCCTCAGTTTCCACACCATACTTGACCAGGACTGAATTTTTAGTGTTTGAGATCAAACGAAAAGATGCTTGTAGCGCACCTTATAAAATTACATTTTCAATGAGCCCAGAAAATGTTCACTTTCAGCAGTGAACAGGAAAACATCTTCTAGCGACAAACTCTCACAGACATCCTATCTAAGTTAGTAAAGCTTTTCTGGGACTTCTTGATATTTCTGGCTTCATTCAGCTTGTTCGTGAATCTACTCATTCCAGTGGAAACACTCTGGACTGGATCCTTTCCCATGGATTAGATGTGTCAGCCCTAAATGTCGCTTTTGTCTCTTCTGTCATGTCGGACCACATTCTTATTACATTTGAAGCATCATTAGCCTGTCCCTGTATCAATGACACAAATGTTTTTACTTCTCGTCGTATCAGCCCGGCAATCATAGCGACACTCTACCTGGGGTCTTGGCTCCTTTTGCGACTGTGACAAAACCTGTGGAAAAAGTCACTAATGAAGTTGACTCAGTACTTGTTTCTCTCCTTGATTCTCTGGCACCGGTCTCTACCAAGACAAGATGACCAAAGAAATCTACTCCCTGGTTTACCGATGAAACCCAAGATCTCAAGCAGGCCTGCAGGAAAATGGAACGTGCATGGCGAAAATCTAAATTGGACGTTATAAGCAGGCTAGAACAGCATATTTCTCCGGTCTAATTAACAATAATAAACACAACCCTAGATATCTCTTCGACACTGTGGCTAAACTTACTCAGAAACCACAGTCGATTAGAATCAAAATTATCTCTTCATCCCTGGCTTCCTCTGCAAAGTTGATATTAAAACATCCTTCTGCTGATTCTCAGTTTGTCTCGGCTCTTAATACTTTTAAAAGTATCCCTCTTTAGATATTGTCTAAACTTGTGTCATCCTCTAAACCAACTACCTACGTCCTGGACCCCCTTCCAGCAAAACTGTTTATGGATCTATAGCCAGCACTGGGACCTACAATGTTAAATATTGTTAATTTATCACTCATGACCAGTGTTGTCCCTGCTAGTTTTAAGTCTGCTGTGGTTAAGCCTCTACTAAAGAAACCACATCTTGACCCAGGGTCTCAAAATAATTATAGACCAGCATCCAACCTTCCCTTCTTCTCTAAAATCTTAGAAAGAGTTGTGTCCCAGCAAGGGACTACCTTCTTAACAATATTTTTCTGGAACCTTTTCAATCAGCTTTCAGAGCCTGTCATTCCACTGAAACTGCCCTTACTAAAGTGGTAAATGACATTCTACTTACTCGAGACTCAAACTCTTCCTCAGTGCCTCTGTTACTGGATCTCAGCACTGCATTTGATAACATAGATCATGGCATATTGTCAGACCGACTTGAAAGTCAATTTGGCATCTCCGGCCTGGCTCTCACTTGGCTAAAATCGTACCTATCAGAAAGAACACAATGTGTTTCTTACAGTAGTACTACATCAATATTTACTGATGTGAAGTATGGAAGTTCCCAGGGCTCTGTTCTTAGCCCTTTGCTCTTCTCTTTATATATTTCACGTCTTGGCCAAATTATTCGTAGTTATGGAATACATTTCCACTGCTATGCGGACGACACTAAGCTGTATGTGCCCAGAAAATCTTATGATAATCTCAAATCACGAAATTAGAGACTTGCTTGTATGCAGTGAAGAAATGGATGTCAGAAAACTTCCTGCTCCTGAATTCGGATAAAACTGAGATGCTGGTCATTGTCCCCACTCGACAGAGACACCACTTTGATCACGTGACCGTAACAACTGTGTTATATCTCAAAGTTCAACTGTCAAGAACCTTGGTGTTACTTTTGATTCTACCCTCTCTTTCGATCAGCACATCAAAGAAATTACCAAGATAGCTTTTTACCACCTGCGCAATATAGCTAAAATCAGGTCTGTGATTTTGTTCTTTTCTGTACATGCGACATCTATTGCATGTCTGTCCGTCCTGGGAGAGGGATCCCTCCTCTGTGGCTCTTTTTTTTTCCCTGTTAAAAGGGTTTTTTTCCATCAACATGGCAAGTTTGTCCTCACCTTCTAAGGTTCTAAGGACAGACGATGACGTTTACCGTACAGATTGTAAAGCCCACTGAGGCAATGTGATTGTGATTTTGGGCTGTATAAATAAAATTGATTTGATTTGATTTGATCCTACACTGTGATGCTCAAACAGTCCACTGTAACAGCAGAAAACAAGTCTGACTGGACAGGACTTGAAGCAATTAACAGAATGCGATGAATATGTACCTGCAGTATTTACTGCAGCCATCTAATAATCCCCAGTAAGCATAGTGAGTAATGATACCTAAAGGCTAGCAGTGACCAGACGCATGAAATATCGCCAGTAGTAATCTAAACTAATAGAAATAACGAGCAGATATGTGAATAAAATACCAAGGTTGGCTATGACAAAGTAACACAAAAATAAAACCAAAGGGGACAGAGAGCAAGAGAACAGTGTGAAAGCGAAACATATGTCATAACGCAAGAATTTATGCATTTACATTTAGGGCATTTAGCAGACACTTTTGTCCAAAGCGACTTACAATAAGTACATTTGTCCCAAGAAAGAAACATATCACCGTCAATAAGGTAGAAAAGAAAAAATTTTCAAGCCCTCATCTGAGGATGGTAGCTGCTATTTATCAAGGATACCTTAAGTACATAAGTGCTATGGTTTAAGTGCTAAGGGTACAACAGCAAGTTGTAGGAACACATGTCCATCACCTCTGCATTTCATTTGAGGTTCTGTTTCTTGCATTAATTAATCCTTTCATCTGCAAGCTGACTGTTGTCAGGAAAGAGGCCCTTGGAGCCTCTCACCTCTTCACCTGACAAGGAGGACTTGTTTTGTTTATAATAAAACCGTCAAATAGACGATTCTCAGAGATCCTCCCTGGTATCTACAGCCATCTCTAGGGGGCCGTAAAACGGGATCAAACACCCCCCCATAACAAGTAACACTCCTTTCCTTCAGGTCAGTCGAGGTTCATCATCAAATGAATCTACTCTCCAAACATCAAGAGAAAGAACTGTGACAATTGTGTTATAATTTTATGTCTTTGCAATGAGTAAATGAGATTAACAATGGCTGATTTGCTATGTTTTCTCCTGATCTAAATTAACATACACACACACATTCCCAGAGTGAAGGTTTGGTAAACCCCCCCCCTCCAGATTTCAAGCAAGTTCTAAATAACCATTCAACAAGAACCTCATCTTCCTAATTCTGACAAATTATTAAACAGAAAGAAAAGTTATTAAATCTGATTTTTCTTACATTTCTCTACGATTAAGATTGACTGAGATCAAATTTAACGTGTAAAATGTCCTGTGTTCCGTGGAACCACAGTACCCTCTAAGGATGAGTCCTGGTATGATTGGGAAGAACTTTTCAATCATCTTGTTAATACGTTTTTGGATTATTACCAGTGAATGTCTTTGAAATGTATTAGGCTAGAACTAAAAGAAATATATGAGTGGTTAGTTCTACTGTATAATCAAGTGTGTTTAGATGTTTTGATCCAGTTTTAATTCCTTTTTGAATGTTAAAGTGGTTTTAATAATGACATATGATTTTGTGTTAGACAAAGTCCACATATTAGGCCATGGTGACATTCTGGGGATGGGGAAGGTGAAGCACAGTTTTGAAACGTTTAAAACTATAATTTAGTTTTAGTGAGTTCTTGTGAATTTCCACACTTTCTACTATCTACTTGGAGACAAAAAGCCGGCAGCCCTGCCCCCAGGCACGCCCGCCATTTGGAGACAACAAAACAGAGAGACATCACTTCTCTTCTCTCCTACTCTTGTAACGCTCTCTTCTTTTTAATTTTTCCGCTCTTTACTTTTACTTTGAAACACGCTTCAAGACAGCGATCTCAGCAGAAGTGCTCACACGTTGATTTTTCTCACTTTCATATTTTTCGCCGTATTGATTAACTTCTTCTTTTATTAAGTTTCTACCAGAACGAAGTTCTGTTTTAATTTGTTTATACAGTCAAGTATCGTAACCTGATTTAGAAGAAGTGAACTTAATTTAAATGATCTTGTATTGAGTAACAACGGAAGATCTGCCTGATCAACTTATCGTCCTCAGTTATTTTATTCAAGAAGTTAGATTTAGTTTACCAAGTCAGAGCCTGAGAGCCACTCGAAGCAACGAAGAAGAACATCTTTATTAAAATCATCATCACGACACTACAGCAACTTGCTGTGTCCAAAACCGTGCAAGCGGTTTCCAACGAAAGACAGACTCTTTGACAAGCCAGACCGGCTCTGCCCCCCCACACTCATTAGCGGTACCATCCCGCTGGGCATTGAGCCAAGATCGTCACTGGCTCGGTACTGGATGAGCTGCACTCTTCCTACGACATCGGACCGAGGTCGCCAACCGGCTGATACTGGACGAGCAGCGTCACTCGGCCATTGGACCGGGACTGCCGGCTAGAGTCGCAAATCACCGGAGAGAAACCCGCCGCCGCTGACTCCACACCTCTGCTAAGAAAGTAGGCTCTCTATCACTCATAACAGCTGGATTCACACATGAAACATGAGTTGGTGTCTATGGCTCTGATTCATATCTTTTAGCTTAAGAGAAATTCAGTTAGGGTCTCGTTAGTATTAAAATTACTCTCGTAATATTTAAATGCTTCAACCTAACTTGTGATCTCACCATCAGCCCATATTCCACTAAAAACCCATTACTTAGTTATTCCACATTTCCTGTTACCTGTTGTTATTCATTTAAATTGCCATTTCATTTATTTAATCTGAATTAGTTAGTCAATAAACATATTTAACCGTATGTCGTTGTCTGTGCAGGTTTGTTTTTAATGTGGAGAACCGATGGAAACTGTGTAGAAGTCACTACTTCAGCTATGAGATTGAATACATTGATCTGAAATTGATTAGAATTGTTACAAGTTAACCTTGTCCAGTCGAATTTGATTAATTCCCTCCGGATTATTCAAATAGACAAAACAACGGAGGTGGTGCCCCATTTACCAGTGCTTTATTAATCGCCAGTGATTAATAAATTACATTTATTATTAGTGTATCTCCTACAAAGTGCATATACTTTTTTTAAAAATTAATTTTTTTTTTTTTTATTTATGCAACCTCATAAAAAGAGCAAGCACTTTGTCTACTGATGTTAGACTTAAGTGTCGATGGAGAAATGCTGAGGCTCAAAACCTGTGGATGGTGACAGAGAGCTTTGTGGCAGAATCATCAACTCAACATAAATGTATGCTGGCAGTTGCAACTGTTGATTGTAAATTTGCAATGGTTGGTGATGAGGATAATGTTGGAGGCCTGAAAACGGACGCCATGGCAGCTGTTTCTCTGTTGGACAGGTAATGAGCTGGTTTGTTTTGGTTGGGGGTAATGTACTATTACTCTGCATTATGTAGTCAACGTAGCTAACGTTAGCTCCTTATGTTGCTGTTGTATGTATAAGCCCAACACTAGTATCACTAGCATCGTCAGCTTGTAGCTAACGTTAGCTAGCTATGATAGACTACTGCTGTATGAAACATATTTGCATGTTACGTCACTGTTTAAACACAGGCCAACATTTACATGTACTGTGGATCTAATCCATGAAGCAGTGTTCACACATGCACTGCTACCCTGGGTTGTTTGGACATTAGCCAGGCAGACTAATTCTTGTGTGCTACACATGTGAAAGGCCAAGTCCACTGTTAGGAGGTCCTGGGGAGATTGCATACATCTGTGAATATAGTTTGTATTGTAGTTGTAAGCAGATGTCATTAGATTAGATGGTATTTATGTGACATTCATTCATATAGACTTTGAACTGGATGTTTTACAAATGTGCTGATGTAGCCTATGTCTGTCTTCTATAGCTATGAGAGGGACGTCAGTTCACAGCAGAACCATACCTGGCTGTTTCCACTATTTCTGCAGAGTCTCTCAGGTGAGGTGACAGGTGAGTGTAACTTGATGCTGGAAACAACATGGATCAGACCACTGTTATTCATGTAATATGTGTCTTTGATGGATACATTTCATATATACATGTGTCCTTTCAAATCAAGTTGGTTTGCTTTATGTGCATGAATCTGCTCCTTAGCAGGGATACGATACAAAAAGGAATGGCATCATTTCATTAGCTGCACCAGGAAAATGCTTCAAGTACTGGTCCTAGCAGTCACATGTGAGCCTACTGCTTCAGACTATTACATATTAGTAAGATTTTTTTAGAAAGTAGACTTTGCATTTCAATTCATGAATGAGAAATAAATCCATGTCAGGCAGGGTTCCAGAACTTGATGTGATTGCTCCAAACGTAGTCCCAGAATTCTGGCCTGTAAAGCAATAGATGAGCAACATGATTAGATATTTTTATGGAATAGAGCTCGACTGTCCTCAGCATACTGTGAACTATACACTTTAAATGGTGAATACTTTAGACATTCCTGGACAAAACTGTGGAGATGTTCCAGTTGTCACAGACTGGCTCAATGTGTGTGACAAAGAGGGGAGACAAGTCAGGAGTTAAAGGTATAGTTGGTAATGTTGGAGAGCTAGCAAGATTTGAAAGTGGCACCTTGTCTAAGCTCCACCCCCTTCTCCCCCTCCCGTCAGTGCTCCGTCCAAAGCCCCGCCCCCACAAACTTGAACACGCATCTGACAGTCAGTCAGCAGGGCAGAGGAGAGCCGTTAGCATTGGGCTAATACAAGCTACAAAAGTAGCTAAGTTGGCTAACGTTACATATTTCATGAAAATAACAAATCCCCCTGAAGCAAAACAAATAATTACCTGTCCAACAGAAAGACAGCAACCTCTACATCACTTCTGGAAGTGCTACTTTTGGCTGCATTTTCTCTGTCATTGTTCTCTCCTGCTAACTCTTCTTCTTTTTCTGTTGTTTTAACTTTTAGGTGTGCATTACCGCCACCTTCTGAACTGGAGTGTGGATCTCCTGCTAACTCCATATGGAGTGTGCTGAATATATCCGGCAACGGTGACACGTGATGAGTGCGCGCAGGGAGGAGGGGGGGACAGAGGGGGGTGCGGGCAGGACGAGATATGAAGGCATCTGATTGGCTCTTTCCATTCAGACCGAATGGCAGGGATTGGTCAGAGTTTTTACAGGCCTGCAGCTGCCACAGAGGTCTGATTTATTTCGTTCCTTTTTCTGAACACATTATGTATGGACTACTCTCAGGATGGAAGGACCATTTCACCCAGTATAACAAAAAGTGTTTCTGAACAGGATTACCAACTATACCTTTAAGTGCCAATGAAAATGTTTTATTGTAACTTAAACAACATAACTACGTACAAAAAGCATGAGTCGTGGAGAGTAGCAGCATCAGTAGTGAATGTAGTGTATGGATGAGTGAGCCGTGTGTGTGCTGCTGTTGAATGCAAAAGAAAACACCAAAACGAACCCAGAACCTGTAGTGGTGTGGAGCCTAGGAGAGGGAGAGAGACAATGAGACCAAGCTGGCATTTATAACCTTGGTCAAATTAACCTGTAGACTGACATACGTAGCCTCTCAAAAATATTTTCAGATAACATAACAATGTCAAGACAATAAAATCATGACAACCATCCATGTTCCCCAGGTTATGAATCCTACTGACACTCTTGAGTTGGGATTAATTTCTCAATTACCCAGTAAAATATGTCAGCATGTGTAACATGATAGTGGCAGTGAATTTAGGCTTGTGTAAAGTGTTGATGACAAACTAGCTTGCAAATTAGATTTCTGTAACTAAACTATAAATAATAATAAATAAAAATGAACAATGAACAAAAATGAACAATTCTTTCCATGTACTGAAAAGAACTAATATTTGAAATGATAAACCAAGTTGACTATATAATTTCAGTGTGAAAGGTTGACCTAAAAATCACAGTGGACCATCAGCCTCCTCCCTCTTCAACCTTTCTTGCTCTTCCTCCAACTCTTGTTGCTCTGAGTGTAAATCTCAGGCCTCCAGTCCTCCTTGGAGACTTATGCCTCCTCCTCCTCCTTCTCCACCTCTCTCACTCTGCTCTGCTGCCACTCCTCCTCTCATGACTCTGTCAGTGGAGCCCAGCCCTCTTTACTCTTTTCAACTGGGGGAATTGGATACATTCACACACCACGCTCTCTCCCACTCACACATGAGTGCTCGGGCAGGCCAGCAGGCGAGGACACACAGGTATCATGACCCTGCTCGAGGACAACCTCCGCACTGTATCCTCCAACAACATACTCTTTTCACACAACTGAACTTCAAGGCAGAATTGATCAGAACTGACGCATGATGAGGACTATCTGAGGGATTTTGTCTTCGTTTTTCATCATCAGCTCATCTTGCTTTTCCTCAACCTCAGGGATTGTTAGAGCAACATGAGTGTGAAGGGAAAAAAGGCTGGGCTGTTAATCAGCTGGCAGAAGTCATTCTCCTTTCTGGCCCCTTGGAGGAAAGGTACAGTCAACTTCTATCTTCGTCTATGTCTTTCCATGGCAGTATCAATGGTTTAACCTTCCCCACTATCTTGTAATTTCTGATATGAGATGCAGCAGTAATGGCAGACAGATCCTCTTATTACAAACCGATACTTCCTCCATCCACTAAAAGCAACTTCATTTGATGAGGCATGCTTTGAACTCTTTGTACTGTGCTTTCTGTAGGTTAATGGCATTTTAATTGAGCAGAAAATGTGTGCATTTTGATGGGAAGCAAGTCTGTTGTTGGTTAAGTGAGATTAGCAGCTCCATCATATGACTCAATCTGTTTTGTAAGAGTTGAAATCAGATTCAAAGAAAGTGGATTGACCATTCTGTCAAGAAGCTCCAAAACCAACTTCCAGACCCTATTCCTGATCTTTTTTGGCTGTCAGTCATTGAAGTTTCATTTAAATACAGTTTTAATGAAAACTGAGAGCTGTAAGTACTTTGTCTGGTGTGGTTGCCCAGCAAAACAGACATGTAGAACATGTGTATAACCTCACTGTGGCTGTGTTAGGAGAATGGGATAGAATAGCAGCTTAAAAATAGGAACTGTTCATACAACAATGCAGTTTAAGGGGTCTTTTACTTATTGCTAGGTAATTGCAGTACTGCTCTTTGTCTGCTTGACTAAAACAGCCAGGAAAGTAGGTGTTACTCTGGCTCCCCTAAAGCAGCCATGTAGCTATGTGCTAATTGTAGCAGCCTTATTTATACTTGACAAAATTTGCAGTTTGTCATTAAACAGGTTGAAATTGACAAACATCATATCTGTAATTGATGGTACAATTCAATCAGGATCAAAAAAATATTTGTGTCTCGCCTTTAACTACCACAGATATTTTCTCTGAAATAAGGTTAAGGCGTTCTGCTAAACACTACCACTTGCCTATGATGCAACGATATTAACCGGCACAATGAACTTCAGGCAGGGCCGGACTGGGAGACTTTTTCAGGCCAGGAGTCAGTCATGTAACCAGGCCACCCTGGCCTTGCCCACACACGCACGTTCACACCCACACCTACATGCATGGGCACGCATGCACACATGCACGCAGGCATGTACGCTCGCACGCACGCACGCACACACACACACACACACACACACACACACACACACACACACACACACACACACACATAGTGCATTCCAAATAGACGTCCACATATGGGACCTATTGTACAATCTAAGGTTGGAATATACAGTAACTTTTATGTTTGGGCTGGTAAATACAGTAACACAACAATCCTCAGCAAAATCCACTAACACACTTAATAGAAGAGAATAAAGGTTTTACATAATAAGTAGTGCCAAGGTTACAGCTATACATAAAAAGTCATGTCATGTAGAATATCAACTGCCTCATTGGCACATATTTTTTATGTGTAGCCTACAATATAACCTAATAAACAAAGACAACTAAGTCCAAATCAAACAATTAATCAGCTATGAGGGGACAGCCTTCGAACACATGTTCACAGAACACATGCACGCACGCACGCACTGACAGACACATATATGCAATGTATAATACAGTCCGAGAGCATAGTTCCTAATAAGCAATCACATAATATTGACTAATATTTTATATAGGCTCTAATTATCATACTGGGGAATACTATGAACCCCAACCTAAATCTAAGGTTGGAATACATAGCTTTCATGTTTGGGCTGGGATACATAACAGCAAGTCAGCAAAGACAGCAAAATTCAACAACACTAGCGCTTAATGCTGTAGTGCCAAGACAGCTATTATTACAAATGAGAGCCATTTATGTCAAATGGCAGTGCCTGGTGGTGTTCATATGTTTGCAACTTGTTGCATGTTGTTGCTCTACTGTAGAAATGATTCTGTACCTTCTGCCAACTGCTCTGCACTGGCTTCTCCTGAAGCACCAGCAGGACTGATGTCATCACCATCACCACCTTTGAATAGCAAACATATGCTTACAGTGTTTTTCCATACACTATAGTTCATACAGTAAGATAGTGTAGCCTATGTCTCACTTGATTTGCCCTTGTATTCATATACATAATAATGGAATGATTATATCCCATTTGTTGCACAAATAAATAATTTCAAAAGCAGTAAATAAAAAAAAAAGTGGCTTGTAAATCATTTTAAAATCCCAATCCTTATTTTAATTTCAAGGCCAGGGCCTAGTAGGCTACATATTTACACTGTGTAAAAGTGTACAGCCTCAAGGACCCTTGGGGGTCCCTGGACCTCATACTGACAAGAACCAGTGTTTTTTTTAGATAACTTATTTGCAGATGCAGAAGGGTACAGCCAATCTGTGGCAGAGTACGAGTGGGTCTTCCTGCAATTGGTTGGCCCACCCACCAAGTCATAATCGTCTGTACTGCACTTGGAGGAAGCAGCCCAAAACTGGAAGTGTGTTAGCAAATAATAAGCAGATAGCTAACTATTTGCAGATAGAGGCAACAAACAATGCAATATTCTTCACCTGACAACTGTTATTCAGATATTCACTCTCCTTTTAGACTCTTTAGATGATAAATGCTCCATGTTCAAGTTGCTAACTTTCTCTGCTGTGATGGGCAAGTAACCTAGTGTCCAGTGGGTTTATCAGAGTTTTTTCACTGAACACAGTGGCCAGCTACTGTTGGAAACAAGACTGATGAGAGCACGAGACTGAACCAAAAAATGTACTGGCCATAAAACCAACACTATGAGCTAAAAGAGCCAGAAAAGCTTTTGAAAGTGACAATTCTGTGTGGATTTTTTCACTCCAACAAACATGTTTCACATAGCCAAGTATGTGTCTGAAAAGAGATGTGATGATGACATTACAGTATATTCAGCAGTATAATGTGTTAATCTGTATTGAGTGAAATCTCTCTTTATATGACGCTCCCAGCTAAAATCAAAAGCAATGTAAATTCTGCAGAAGGATTTTCATCCCTGTTCCCTTTCTGATCCTGGTATCAGGTTGCTCTGCATTCCATGTCACTGTCAGCCTATTTACAGTAGGAGCCTCCACACCTGCCCAGCAGCAAATCCTCAAACCATTTTGTTGTGGGAGGGATGATAAATGTGCTCATTGTCGTGGCTGTGAGAGAACCCCTATGCTCTGCTTGACAGCAGTCACATTGTTTGCCTTGTTACTCAGAGTAGGAAAAAGAGGGCCATTGTAAAGATAACACTTACATTGCGTAAAGTGCCGCAGGGAGCAGCTTTCTATTTGGCTTTCGTGTGTGTTATCGTTTCATCGCTGAAAAAGAGGGTTCAAGAGATAGTCTTGGAAGCTGAAACAGTACAAAATAACAATGGCTTTGTCCAGAATGTAACATAACATCACTGGCTGAAATCCAATATTCTTTGTTTCATGAAACTGCAGAAAACTGTGGAAAGCAATGGGAAAGGTTTAAATGAATGGCCCTTGAATAAACATGATCATTTGGTAACTAATACCTGAAATATGCAACACTGAGCCAGGCTGTAATAGATACAGTACAGTGTACTGAGAGAGGGGGTGTCACATAATATTCAGACTTCAGGAATTTGAGGTGCTGAAGTGAGTAAAGTAGTAAATACATTGTGTGACACATCCTGTGTCCTGCATCACTTTTTGGTGGATAGGTCTACTTCACTGAACTATCTTAGCAAAGGAAGATAGCATTGCAAGTGTCAGTACAGAATAAAACTTGATCAGTGTTTGACAGATATTATTTTTACCTTGATCAGACGCCTTAACAGAAGACAGGACACAAAGCAAATGAAGTTAGGGACCTTCCCAAAAGTGCATGCAAATAGACTAAGTGAGCTTTTCAAATTTAAGTTCATAGCTGTCTAATTTTTTTCTCAACTGACATTTCAAACAATCAATTGTATGAACAATCTCCATATTTAAAAAGGCAATGTGTTTCATGTCTATTGTACTTTTAATTTTGTACTTTATTCTTTCCTTCTTCTTCACCTGATTCAAAAACATGAAAATACCCAAAAGTGGAAATGAGGTTTTCACCTGACAGCAGAACTATACTCTTTACAATGAGTCCTTTAATTTTGGAAGCATTTTATTGTTACTCCATGTTTAGTTCTTCAGTTACACTTTAAATTACAGCCCGGATCGCAAAGGTTGGACTCTTCTGTACTCACGGTGTACCAGTACAGTATGTACCAGTACAAATAGGTAATGGGTGAAAGAAATGTGAATTAAAGGAATGAGGGGGTTGCAGTATGGGATCTTACACAGTACTTATACTGTAGTTATTTTCTAACTACTGGGTACCTATTCTGTAATTACAGGGTTTGTATGACTACTGAGTAGGGCTGCACAATTAATCATAACATTATCATAATTGCAAAAAGGCTAAGTGCAATATCCAAATCACAAGAAGCTGCAACTATTTGATAAAAGGTATGCAAAAATGCATATCTAAATCGCATTATCTGTCAAAAATGATTGAAATTGGATTTTTTTTCCATAACGTGCAGCCCTACTACTGAGCAATAATCTGAACTCCCTGTGGTATTACTGTCAACTCTGCTGCTACAAAGACAGCAATTTATTCTAGAAACCATGATCTCAGAGCTGTAAAAAGTCAGAGTAAACCAGCAGGTTTTTGAAGCGTCTCAAGTCCCAGTGGTGAGAGGAAACACATATCAACGTGGGAACAGACTTTGACACAACACCGGAGCGCTCTCCATCCAGTGAATGTCCGTCCGTTTCCTCGTTTAACCTTTTCTATCACTCTCCCTCTTCACCTTCTTTGCCTCCTCCATCAGTGGGCTTCTTTTTCTGTTGCAGTGTAGAGTTTCCACAGTTCTTCCAGTTGCTCCACTCTTACCTGGGGATAGTGACTGAGGAAAGCAATGTCTCTTCTCTCTTCTCTGCTTTGGTTGCACAATGGTGGTTGCGATTCCTTTGTGCCATAATTCGACCTTAATTTTTGCGGAAAAAATTCAACCCAGTGGTAGACTGAATAGCGTAGTGAAAGTGAGGTTTATAGTGAACCAATGTATACGAGGCTGGTGTCATTTTTCTACAGCTATTACACTGTGATATCAGTGTTTACCTCAGTTCAAGCAAAAAGGTTGTCTATTGCCACTTTAAATAATATCTTGAATGCAGGACATTGGGTATATCAACACTGATATATCACTGATTTGAATGGATGTGCACCTGCTGGATGTGTCCATATCAGTCTCCTTGTACCCATAAACCACTGCACTTTAGAATATTTTATCTCACCTGAAGATATTAACTGAAACAGTAAGAGAAACAGTAAATGTGCTGCTAGTACCCCTATATCCTGTATTTTGGAGGGTTGAGAAGTCAAAATCTAAACTGTCAGAAGAATTTAAGGAGTTTTGACTTGAGTTACAGTGCTCCTGCACATTCTTGCCTTATCTTAATGTTTTCTGATAAGACAGAGTGGAGCTGGGGGCCCCCATTAACTTTGATAAAGGGAGGTAGGGGAGTCTGGGTATCATCCTCAGGGTTGATGACACCACGGTCAGGGAGGAGGTAAAAAACAGAGCAGGGATCCCTGCCAGGCAACGTGTTGAGAGATGAGTCCAGAGATGTACTGCTTCTCCTGGATTTAGAGGATAGTGATAATTGGAAGAGGGTGGTAGCAGTGGGATGTCCCACCTTATCACGCATCTGCTTTATGTCACCTGTTCTAGCTCCTTATAGGGCAAATAATGCATGCTAATGATGCTTTTACTCAGAGCATAGTAATTACCAGTGGTGCCATGTGTCTGATAGTGTATTTAAAAATAAAACCACTGTACATGTGATGCTTTTGCCAGGTGGATGTCAAAATGCTACCTGAATCCCTATAATGTGAAGAATATTAATTTCCTAACAAGGATAATTTGACAAGTATATATAACTGCTGGATGTGGTTCTTTTCTATTCAAGTGTTACAGTCAACCATGACAGTGTGACCAGTGTGCCCATGCATAATACCAGAAACCCTGAAACTGAAGCATTGTAGACTTAAACCTGCGATTTTCTTACTGTGACATGTCAAAATGTAAAAAGGCCTATTAATAGGAGACTTTTGGAATGAAATTCACTCATACTACCCTACTTTATGGCTGAATTGATTTTGGTTGGATGGTAGTTACCTGGCTGAAAACAGCACTGCTTTAGAAAATAAGCAAGAGTATGTGTTGGTAGGGTCATGGTGCTTCAGGAACCAGTGGAATGATGCATTACAATCCAAGAAGGACGGTTTGAGTTAACAGGTTCATCAAATGCTAAAACATAGAGGTTTGTAATATTATGAGAAAACTCTGGAAAGTTATCACAGATAACTTAATTATTTCATCCTGTGTTCTGATGGTTGTATAGTCATTATTTATTTACATAATAAGTATGCTATTTAACACATTTTTGTTGTATTGCAGCAAAAGTTGAGCCAGGTTTAACATTTTGCAGGATAACCATTACTTTGCCAGAGCCCTCATTGAGGCCACTGAATGAATTCATGAGACGGCTGCATTTTTTTCATGCAGTGCCTCACCCCCACATTCCACCAGGCCGTCTCGGCTGCGTTATCGCTGGAGCAGATCATGGCCATTCTAGATCTATTTTTGGTGGAAACTGACTGTAACCGTGTCAAGCTGCATGGAGCAGATGGAGCCAGACAGGAAGTCAGACAATGGAACGGCATAGTGCATCCAGTCAATTTTTCGGGATCTACAACTTAACAATGTTGGAGATAGGTGGCCTACTCAGCCAGAGTAGAAGCACAAAAATCAAGGAAAACTGACGGAATAAACACAATCTGAGCAAGTCAACAGCATCAGGCAAACTTCTGAAACGCTCCCAGTGGGATTGAAGTTGTGTGGAGGATGGAACAACGCAGGGTTGCACACACCAGGTAACAGAGACGTGCCCAGTGGAATCAAGGGTTCAGTCTGTCTGAACAAAACTAGCAATTTCCATTTCTGCTGAAAAAATGTAGCAATGACTTGATACATGGTCATGGGAGATTTGAGTTTAACAATAGCTGGCTCCACCTTTCAAATCTATTTGCTGCAGCCCCAGCAGATGAGCAGCCAGTCTTAACCACTGACCACCTGTGCTAAGAAGGAGCTGAACCCACCAGCTTGCCACAACCCTTTATGACAGGATCTGAGAGGCCAACTGAGCCGACAGTTAAGCCCAAGGGCTTACATGTGTTCATGAGAGCCAAAGAACCTCCATAAAATCTCAGAAAATGGAGCGTGAAAACTAAAAGTGAAGCCTTTATCTTTAATGTTTGAGCCATAGACCCCTACAGTGGACAGCTAAAAATAATGATGCAACAGAATTAGATATTGTCGTAGTTGGAGAGGGTTTTTATGCTAGTAGTGGCAAACATTCAAATTCCTCCTCTTTTACAACCTTTTCCATATATGCAGTAGTACTTCCCAACACCTGGAAATATACTTTGATGTGCAATTGCCCTGTCTGCGTAGCTTGCACCTGTACTGTATTTATAGGCGACGCACTGGCTTAAGGATTCAACCGTTTTACTGGCACGAGTAATGTGTTTTTGACTCCCAACACCCACTGGCCTCTGTTAACTCCTGTATGCAGTTTTCTCCTGCATTCCGGGAAGCTTAGGGCTTTGTTCTGCAGCATGGCAGGCCACTTACTCTAATCTAACACCATTATCCCTGAAAACTCTGTAAGGTAGTCACTTGAATGACAACACTAACACTACCTGGAATCTGAAAAGAGTATGATAAGAAATGGCTGAAGGAGGTTTTCAGACAGCACAGAGGCTTTAGGATGAGTCCAGGGCGGGGGAACTCAAGGTGGACAGTGTGTAATTATATGTTGTGGACTTAAGTCAAGCACAGAGACTGAAAATAGATTGAGTCAGCCCATGTAGACAATTACAGAATAGAATGTTTGTGTTGTTTGGGAGGGAAAGGGACAGCTGGATCAGGGAGACACCTGTCAGGCTGTGTGGAGAGGATTGTAGGGAAGGACAGAGATTATATCACAATACCAAGAAGTCAGATTACACACCTGAGTTCGCCTGATGACTTCAGTGTATAATTAAAGTCAACGTGACGTCCTTCCCCTTGTCTGCTGGTGATTCACAGGAACAGGTAGGCACTGAAAAAAACTTGCAGGAAAATGAAAAAGCCAGAATGGAACAGCAAGTTGAGCAAAAATCAATGTTTATTGTTTGGTTTCATTTAATTAAGTCTGGAGGTTTAAAGGTCACATATTATGCTCATTTTGGGACTCTTAATTTTATTTTGGGTTACTACTAGAATAGGTTTACATGCTTTAATGCTCATAAAACACACCAGTTGCCTCCAGTATTGGAAATTGAGTTATTCTACCACCAACCACAGTGGATGGTGAATTCTGAATTCTACCAGCCACTCAAATGTTTTACCAACCACCATTTACACCACCAATACAATCACATGAAAAATGTTTATTTAAAATCATTATTTATGGTTATCCGACCCTTCCTGGTCCTTGATAGCCTCCAATTTCAATTTTTTTGTGTCCACAATACAGCTATTATGCTGCATTCAGACCAACTGTGAAGAAAATATTTGCGTTACTTGCGTTGAGTTTGATTGCAGGGTTATTAAATTTTAATCGTGCCTACTTACATGATGCGCATGAAAATAACTGCGAATGCCCGGCACCAAGCTGGTTGAATTTCGGCGTCCTGAGTGGCGTCTGGATGACTGCAGGTTCCAGCACTACCTAAGGCTGACTGGTGCCCACATCTCAGCTGTGGAGCACCTGTCCATCTGTCTCCGGTGAGTGGCAGTTTCTTAATTGGTGTTTTAAAATCATTTCGAAATTCCTCAAGGAAGTTTGTCACTGCTTTAATTTCCTTCTTAATGGTTTCAACTGAAACTTTGGGGCTCTGTACGATCTTGCTCACTTAATTAATCTGGAAGAGCACATTGTACCAAACAATGGTACTCACCACAAAGGGCAATCCCTGCATCTCTTGGCAGATGCCTTTAGCTGTAGAGACCACATCAGCATCCCGTTTTTCTGTGGCGTAGTCCTTCAAAGCAGTCAATGCCTCCAGGATTTCAGGCAACTGGTACCGAACAGCTTTCACAGCTTCCACTCGACACTCCCACCTGGTTGTGGACAAAGCCTTAAGAGTGAAGTTCTTCACATGCTCTGTGAGAATGGTCCAGCGGTGAACTGAGGAGCTGAACAGAGTGTAGAGTCGCTGTAGCAGACCAAAGAAACTGATGGATGTCACAGATGACTTTGCTGCATTACCAACAACCAGGTTCAGTGTATGGCTTCCACGAGGAACACATAAGGCTTTACTGTTTAGCTCCAGCACTCTCTTTTGTACTCCCTGCTTTTTACCCTGCATATTACTGCCATTATCATAAGACTGGCCTCGACAGTTGGAAAGATCCAAACCTAGATTTTCTAGGTGCCCTAAAAATGTCTCACATAAGCCTTTTCCTGATGTGTCAAGTGCCTGAAGAAAATCAACAAAGTGTTTATGAATGGAGATGCCTTTTGAGGTCTCACAATTCACAATGCGGAGCACTACTGAGAGCTGCTCAGTGTGGCTGATGTCTGGTGTGCAGTCCATGATTACAGCATAATATTTGGCATTCTTGACTTTTTCCACAATTGCATCAATTGTGCACTTTGAAACAAGGGAGATTAATTCATTTAGAATGCTAGGACTGAGGAAAGTCTCACTTTGTTCTTTTGCCTGTATTCTCCTCAGATGCTCCCGCATGACTGGGTCAAACTGAGCCATCAGTTCCACTTGTCCCAGGAAGTTTCCATTGCCAGCCTCAAACAACCGCTCTGAGTGGCCACGAAATGAAAGATTACGCTCTGCAAGATGGCTCAAAATTGCAATTAATCTTGTCAAGACCTCTCTCCAGCGGTTTACTTCAAGAGCAAGTAGATTTTGATTCACCTGATCTATGGCTGTTTTTGTTTGTAGCTTCTGTGTTAGATTGAGCCACTTTTCCATGTTAGCAATGTGTTCAGCAGACTTCTTGTGTTGTCTAAGGGTAACTTCCAAGATTCTTCCAGTTACTAACCCCATCCCCACTTAACTGAGTGCTCTTGTCTTTGTTACCAAACAGGCGACAACAAAAGCAGATAACACTGTCCTTATTTTCACTATACACCAGCCAGAACCTGCTTATCTTTTCTCCATTCCTTATGTGCATATAGTAGTAATTATTAGTAAATCTGCGGCCCTCTTGATTCCTTGGAAATATTCTGTCCTTGATCTGAACAGGACCTTTCTGCACTATTGAGCAGCGCTTACTGTCTGATAGCTGTTTCGGCCAGAGTGCACGATCATCTTCAAGTGGGGAACATTGATCAACGTAACTACTAAACTGCTGAGTGAGTGATGGAGTCTCACAATCCAACTTTTCATCATCCTCAGAGCTAGACTGGCTTTCCCCTGGGTCCATCACTGTCTCATTCTGAGAATCAACGTATAAGACAGTGTTAATCTTGTACCCGGTAACATAATGTAACTAAATGCATTTCCTCAAGTACTGTACTTTTGTTCAATTTTGACAAAAGTTGAGTATGTAATTTAGGCCACTTTGTCCTGCTTTTGAAATCTGTTACAATTATCTAGCTTAAGTTACTAGTTACATAACCGTTTTTATGTCCCCCCTTACCAGTGAATAATTTTTATCACCAAACAAAGATTTTGAATCAACTAAAAAGTGTGAATTTGAGAAAATTCTCCTATTTCCTGAGCTAGATAAAGTCCTTAAAATCCTTCTTGAGGATTATTATCTGACAAGTGAATCATCTCAACGCTTACTGTAATTGATAAGAACATTAATCAACATTTAATATAGTTTTTTTTGTGATCAAATTTTTATTTTATTTTAAAGAAAAGTATAGATAGGCATATGCACATTTTATAAAAATAGATCACAAGATATATATTCACATACCTATACATATGCTCATATACAAATGTACATGAATTAACAACTAAAATAAAATAATAGTAAAAATAATAAATAATAAAAATAAAAAGGAAAAAATATATATATAACGTATATAATGAAATCAGAGCAAGAATCACAACCCCAAATATAACCCACCCACTCCCTGGATCCAGGACTCCAAACCCCAGTCACGTTATACCTGAAACCCACGGAGGATAGTTAGAAGTGAATACCAAGCCTTTATTGCCGACTCTTTAACTCCGTGGACTCTAGCTGTCGACAACTCCAAATAAAGAATGTCCAAATATGTCAAAACCCATGCTGGGAAAGAAAGTGAGTGTGGAGGTTTCCAACGTGTGGCAACTAGTTTTTTCCCAGCCGTAAGTCCAGCCAACAATGCTCTTCTCTTGTCCAGTGTCAAACCCAGCTCTGACAGATCATTCAAAAATGAGTGTAGCAGGCAAGCAGGGCAACCTGATCTTAAACAGCTTCGAGAGGTTAAAGGCAACCATCTTCCAAAATTCGGCCACTGGGGTACACTCCCAGAATATATGAAAAAAACTGCCAATCACTTTGGAAGAACAAAAAGCACATATAGGATCATTAATAACCTTCATCAAATGAAGCTTCCTAGGAGTTAAATATACCCTATGTATAAAATTGTAATGTATTTGCTGATGATCAGGATTTCTGGATTTCTGGAAAACCGGAAAGCTTGCCATAATGTTCAAAGGTTGACAAAACGTGGGATACATTGCACTGAGTTGTTTAAATACAATAAAACGTCATCAGCATATAGTGAGATGTAATGGTGTGTTCCGCTAATAGAAGTTGGAGAGATTGTAGGTGAGCTGCAGAAGGCTTGTACCAGCAGTTCAAGAGAAAGTGTGAATAACAGAGGGCTAAGAGGACAGCCTTGTCTTGATCCTCTCGAGATAGCGAAGGGAGGAGAGCTAGTTTTGCCTGTGAGCACTACGGCTGTTGGATTTTTATACAGCACTTTAATCATATTAATGAACGGCATGCCGAACCCCATAAACTCAAGCACTGACCACAAAAAAGGCCACTCCAGGCAGTCAAAGGCCTTCATTGCATCTAGTGAAAGGATAGCAGCAGGGGAACTTAAGCTTTGAGCGCCGTCTATAACGTGTAATTATCTTCTAACATTATCTGTAGCCAGTCTAGATTTTATGAACCCTGTCTGGTCACTATGAACCAACTCTGCCATATGGCCTTGAAGCCGCTGGGCCAATAATTTCGCGTAAATCTTTAAGTCTGCATTTAATAGTGAAAGTGGCCTGTAGCTGGAGCACTCTACCGGATCCTTTCCTTTTTTAAGAAGTAGTGAAATTAGTGCCGAATTAACATTCCTAGAAAATGAACCCTCTTTGATTGAATATTGGATCATGTCCACCAACAGCGGGCCGATCAAAGGCCAAAAAGTGAGATAGAATTCGGGTGGAATACCATCTGGCCCTGGTGATCTACCTTTATGCATGTTCTTAACCGCTGCCTCACACTCCTGCAATGTAACAGGGCCATCTAGTTTTACGGAGTCATCGTTACTAAGGCGAGATAGTTAATGCTATTTAAGAAATTATTGCAGACATGTTTGTTGAAATTACTTTCCGAATTATATAACTCCTGATAAAAGGAGGCAAAGGAAGCATTTACTTTTTTTGGGTCAGATTGTATAATGCTATCTTTGTCTTCAATGCAAAAAATATCAGCAAAGTGCTCGTCCGTCCGAAGCTTCATTGCTAGTAGATGACTTTGAGGAGTTAAAATAATAAGTTTGCCTTGTTTTATGCATAAGAAACTCTGAGCGGTGCCTCAGAAGAGAGTTAATCTCTTTTTTAATCAGTTCCTTCTGTAGGGCTGTATGGTCGTTAAAGTTATGTTGCAAGGTAGTGTCAAGGGTCGCATATTTTAATTCTAAAGCTTCTAATTTGGCTGCACGTTCCTTATTTCATGTTGAAGCGTATAAGGTGGTATTACTCCTTATAAAGCCCTTCACTGCTTCCCAAAGTATCCTTGGATCGGAAACAGAGCCAACATTAAACTCCAAAAACTCGCTAAAATTACTTTCAAACTGAGCTTTGAATTTTTCATCTCGCAATAAGGATGAGTTGAACCGCCACCTAGGGGCTTTAGTGGAAGATGGACGAACAGTAACCGAACAATATATTGGTTTATGATCAGACCAGGTAACCGGAATATAATGCGCATTATGAATATTTTGACATAAATCTTTTGAGGCAAAGATAAAATCTAGCCTTGAGAAGGATTTATGTCTCCCTGAGTAAAATGAAAAGTCTTTTAAAGAGGGGATTAACATATGCCAAATGTCGACCATGCCTGTATCGGTTGCCCACTGGTGGAATGCCTCAGACGCAAGACGTTGGTCCCTACTCTCGATGCCACCTGTTCTGTCCATGCTGCTGTCCCACACCATGTTGAAATCTGCCCCTAGAACTAAATGAAATCCTGTAAGATCAAGCAAAGATTTAGTTAATAGTTCATAAAAAGCGACATCAAACGCATTAGGGGCATAAGCGGAAATAAGTGCAATGTTTTTCCCATCCATGCGGATCTTGGCAATGGCTATCCGACCCGCATCATCCGCCCAAGAGTCAATCACATCAAATTTTATTTTGTGTTTACACAGTACCATTACCCCTTTACATTTAGTAGCTGCAGATGAAGTTGCAGTAGGGTGATAAAGCTTATTGGCTAATTGACCCGCATCTTTGCACAGTAAATGTGAATCCTGAATCATAGCAAAATCTATGTTTTTCTTACGGAGAAACTATAGCACAGTGGTTCTTTTGTGTGGAATGTTAAGACCCCTGGCATTGACTGAAATGAGATTGAGAGCTGTCATATGCTGAGAGATATAGTAAAATAAAAAATGGAGTTGCCCCAATAGCAGTAAGAGAGAAGTCTGGATCCATAAAAGAAAAACACCCCAAAACAAAAAAGGACAAAAAACATCAAAAACACCAAAAAGAACAAAGGAAGGTGAGGAAGCAAAATACTGTCAAACCTTCCTGATAAATCCACAACTGGATAACTAACTCAAGGAACTGAGGGGGCGCATCACAATGCAAGGCCGGGGTCAATTAAAGGTTTTTGATGCATTTCAAAGCCTTCTTAGGATCTTCAAAGCGATGCTTTATCCCGTTTTTGGCCGAATGAAGCAGACGTTTACACTCCAGAAAAGAGTGTCGTCGCTCCTGTGTAGCCTTGGAGAAATCTTGATAGAAGCTTATCTTATGGTTCTGCCAGCGGACATCCCCGATTTCTCTAGCAAGTTGTCTCACCCGCTCCTTCTGCTGGAACCTCAAAAAACGCACGATGAAAGGCCTTGGGGGGGCTCTGGGCTTAGCTGGTAGTAGCGACCGATGAGCACACTCTAAATCCAGGCCCCCCTGGAAGTCAGACTGGAGGATTTCGGGGAGAGTAGCCCTCAAAAACGATATGGCATCTTTATCTTCAACACATTCTGGGAAACCATAAATACGTAGATTTACTCGCCTCTCCCGATCCTCGTATTCAGTTAGTTTGGCGTTCAATTTTTCAACCTCAGAAGCTGAAGTCGGGAGGGGGGGGAGTCGCAGCGCTGCCTCTCCGCTTCCTCTAGCATATCCAGACGAGCCTCCGCGCTAGTCGTTAGCATGTCGGCTAGCTTAGCCTCAATCACCTCGACAGCTCTTCTTGTTTCTGACACGTCCTTGCAGACGTCTGCAAAGTGTTTGGCTTGGTCATTCAGGATTTTCGTTTGGTCGGTTGCTAGTTTCTGAAGGAGCTTGTGTATTTTAGCAGTGGAAATGGACTCGTCCGCGGCCTCCTGAGTCGCCAATACAGGAGAGGCCTGGCTAGCTTTTGAGCTAATGGTAGCCCTGGTGCCTTGCTGTTGTTGAGACGCATTTGCATAATTTTTCTGAGAATTCGGCATATCGTTAGTGGGAGAAGCGTATAATCGGCAGCTTGTGAGAGAAAAAACAATGTGAGAAATTGCGAATGCCGATATATTCACACAAAGTGTAAACTAGTGGTGCCGCAGCCTCCAGCCTAAGCAGCCATCTTGCTTGGCGTCATCACGTGATCCCAACATTTAATATAGTTTACCATTTCGACCGCTTTAATACTCACATCCAGGGCCGGACTGGGAGACTTTTTCAGGCCAGGAGTCAGTCATGTAACCAGGCCACCCTGGCCTTGCCCACACACGCACATTCACACCTACACCTACATGCATGGGCCCGCATGCACACATGCACGCAGGCAGGTATGCTCGCACGCACACGCACATGCATACACACACACACACACACACACACACACATAGTGCATTCCAAATAGAAGTCCACATATGGGACCTGTTGTACAATCTAAGGTTGGAATATACAGTAACTTTTATGTTTGGGCTGGTAAATACAGTAACACAACAATCCTCAGCAAAATCCACTAACACTTAATAGAAGAGAATAAAGGTTTTACATAATAAGTAGTGCCAAGGTTACAGCTATACATAAAAAGTCATGTCATGTAGAATATCAACTGCCTCATTGGCACATATTTTTTATGTGTAGCCTACAATATAACCTAATAAACAAAGACAACTAAGTCCAAATCAAACAATTAATCAGCTATGAGGGGACAGCCTTCGAACACATGTTCACAGAACACATGCACGCACGCACGCACTGACAGACACATATATGCAATGTATAATACAATCTGAGAGCATAGTTCCTAATAAGCAATCACATAATATTGACTAATATTTTATATAGGCTCTAATTATCATACCGGGGAATACTAATGAACCCCAACCTAAATCTAAGGTTGGAATACATAGCTTTCATGTTTGGGCTGGGATACATAACAGCAAGTCAGCAACAGACAGCAGAATTCAACAACACTAGCGCTTAATAGAATAATGCTGTAGTGCCAAGACAGCTATTATTACAAATGAGAGCCATTTATGTCAAATGGCAGTGCCTGGTGGTGTTCATATGTCTGCAACTTGTTGCATGTTGTTGCTCTACTGTAGAAATGATTCTGTGCCTTCTGTCTACTGCTCTGCACTGGCTTCTCCTGAAGCACCAGCAGGACTGATGTCATCACCATCACCACCTTTGAATAGCAAACATATGCTTACAGTGTTTTTCCATACACTATAGTTCATACAGTAAGATAGTGTAGCCTATTTTTTTGGTTTGTTTTCGGAGTAATTATTTCTGTTTTTCTGAGTAATTTTTTTTTTGGTCTGTTTTTCTGAGTAATTTTTTTGTCTGTTTTTCTGAGTAATTTTTTTTGGTCTGTTTTCCTGAGTAATTTTTTTTGGTCTGTTTTCCTGAGTATTTTTTTTTTTTGTCTGTTTTTCGGAGTATTTTTAATTTTTTTTGTCTGTTTTTCTGAGTAATTTCTCTTTTGATCTGTTTTTCTGAGTAATCTTTTTCTGTTTTTCAGAGTAGCTAATTTTTTCTGATTTTCTGAATTATTTTTTTTTCTGAGTTTAGAGAGCATTTGAAACAATAGACGATTCACTCCTTTATTGAAAGCTCGATAATGGAAACTAACATGACCGACTTGTTTAGTTTGATCACATTTTACTTTGATCTGGGTTTAAGGCACTGGGAGATAGTCCTGTCTGTGAGCCATATAGATGGTATAACCATTAGTATGTCAACTTTACGCAGGCACCTGAGGACTTGCGGTTGTTCAGGAGGAAAGCCCATTCAGATCTGCTAGACATAGCAATGTTTCTCCAGAATCAGTTGGACATATATGGCATGCTCCACGGATATAAGACGATGCATTTGAAATGCATTCAGGCTGGCTACGTGGTGACTCAAGAGACGATCAGGAACCTGCTGAAAATATTGGATCCGCACGGTGTGCAGCTGAGGCGCCGGAATCGCCTTCGGCGGCGTATGTACCAGAATCCAGGCCCAAACTTTTTATGGCATGTAGACTCATATGATCAAACCGTACGGGATCTGCATCAATGGTGCAATAGATGGGTTTTCACGAATGATGATATGGCTACATGCTTACTCTACAAACAGTGACCCCAAGATAATCGCGCAATACTTCATTGATGAGGTGTCATCAAGGAATGGAACTGCTGCCCGAATTCGTTCGGACCTCGGAACCGAGAACTGTTACGTTGAACAGATGCAGATGTTCTTGAGGCACGATCATCTGGACTTTTCACAAAGATGTTATCTGTATGGATCGAGCAATCACAACCAAAGAATAGAGAACTGGTGGGGCTTTTTAAGGAGGCAACACGCACAGTTCTGGATGAACCTGTTCCAAGATTTAAAAGACTCAGACTCCTTTTCTGGTGACTTCCTGGACAAAAGTCTCATTCAGTTCACATGTCTTGAAATAATAGAGGTAAGAACTGCAATACGTTTATGTTGTTTTTTCCCATAGTGCTATATTATGTCAGAATAATACTGTTACACCTTAGTGGTTAAAGTATTCAGATGTTTTACTTCACCAAAAGCAGAAGTACCACCCTGTGTAGTGGGTTAGTTTTAGTGTGGTACTAATATCATAGGTCAACTGATATTAGTGAAAAGAGCTCACTCCATATAGGCTATATTCAAAACCTTACCAAAGTAAAAGGACAGTATTATCAGCAGTATATATTCAACGTACTCAAAGTATGAAAAGTATAAAATGCAATAAAATGTTCCCTGTCAGTGTTTTGATGTTTTTAATTGCATGATACAGTTTACTATTGCAGATGTTTAAGTTGGAGCTGATTTGAACTGCATTACTGGCTAGTTTAATGCATCATAATATCTATAATATAATAATAATAATAATAATAACATATAATAATAAGATAATATCTGCAGTTGGTATAGCAAATGTGTGAACTGATTTTCTCACTTTCTATTTATATTTATATTTAGAGAGAACTGCAGGAAGTTGTTCACCTCTGGAACACTCACAGAATTCGCCCATGCAGAAATGCTGTGTCTCCAGGTGGGTCCCACTGATGATGTGTACACCCTACCCCAACTTTTTGGTGCCAGAGAGTACCTGAAAGAGGTATCCCAACAAAAGATAGAAGCCTGCAGAGAGGAATGCCTTCAGAGAGGGCCTGTGATGATACAGTGTTTGACATTTGCTGCCTTTCCATGGCAGAAAACAGTCTTCATCCACCCACCTCTCCAGAGGAAGCCATTGAGCTTTACATGTTCTTACGTGCTTACATACAAGCTCAAATTTAATGATCACAACCTGCTCTACTGGATCAAATGGCTAGATGTAAGCCTCCACATAAGGGTAGAAAATGTTATGGACCATGCATTTCACTGTAAAGGGTATTGTGTTCAAACAGTAAACAACTGTGAACTCTTTACTAATGGACATCTCCCCTTTGTGCTTTGTATATCCTCTTTCTATTCATTATGAAAAAATTACACATCAAAATAAGTGCTGGCATAGCTGCATATGAAATATCGCATCACGTTACATGTTGTGAAAAAATGGAAAATCTTGGATGCAAGAAAAAGAGCAGCCTACAAAAAGGACAGTCATTATCAATTATAAATCAAACAGGTTATAATATCTTGTCCACAATGGTGTGTATGCTGCATGTCAAATGTAGCTCTTACAGACACAATACCTGTTAATACCGAGCAGTGAAACCTTTTTCTCTTTTGATATTTAGTTATTGTTTATTGTAGCGTTAAGGAAATATACCTTCCTGTTTTTTGTTTCTCTCATGATTTTATTGTATGTCATTTGCAGCCAAACAATTACATGTAACAAAATTTGGTGAATATGTATGTATCTAAAATTAGTTGGTGATTATCATGTCATCTCTCAAACATATAAACAGATCAGATCAACTATTCTTATGTATTTGAATGAAATGTCACTCTATAAATTTATGGTGAAATGCAGTTGTCATTAGACTTTCAGCAAATGAAGCATATCATCTTTTATTAGGGCATGCATCTTTCCTTGAGTTTACACACATTTGATAACTTTAACATTTCACAACACAAGCACCCCATAACAAAAGGAATGTCCAATTGTCAGATTGCGGGTGGAAACATATCATGTCTCACAGAGCAGGACTCCTGAACTACATGACTCAACAGTAAAGACACAATCTGTTTGAAGACAGTTGTACAAAACAAGACAGCAACCTGTGATTGTATTTGTAAAAAAAAACACCTCAGAGTACCTTTTAATGTAACAAGCAGATTCACAAACACTGTCAGTATTAACATCTGATATGAGGTAGAGGTTCAAATTCTATTATGATTTAACAGTGAAAATATGACGAAAGTATTTGTAATGTCCAAACATTCTCATCCTAGACTGATAACAAAAGTGTCTTAAATCAAAGTAAATTGTTAATTGTTTCTTGATATGATAGAAAGAAAATATCCAAAATAAAAAAATCAATCTGTGCTTATCACACAGCCCCTGAGCTAGTCACATTCTCTTTACCTGCTCTGATAACAAAAAATGTAAGTAGTAAGTCTGTGTAAGTTATTGTTTCTTGATATAATAAAAACAAAATATTGAAAAATGTAATAAAAATCATTTTGCACTAATCACACAGCACCTGAGTTAATCACATTTTCTCCTTACATACTCTATCCCACATTCACACAGTCTAAACCTATAACTGCTGGCACTGATGGGGAAGAGAAAAATGTGTATGTGTTCATAAGTCACTTAGCCACTCTTATGCAATGTACATTGCATAAGTGTTGCTGGACAGTATAGCCTCCATTTCAGCTCGAAGCTCAGGATAGCTGTTGTAAGTTGATGGCAGCTCCACAGTTGGGCCACAAGTATGGGCAATTGGCCGCCGCGCTAGCCCTTCCAAAGAGGTGAATGTGACTTGAATTTCTTTTACACAGATGACATCAGACCCAGTCAGAAATCTCATCAGCTTCCGGAGACCTATTTCATCCAATCCCCTTATGTACTGACAAACTTTGGTTCTCTGCTTAAGTAGCTGGAGAAGCTGTTATCATCTTAATCACCTTTCGTGTTGTTGGTTTAATGTCCTCATACAGCTTCTTCATATCCTGTACACTGGGGAAAAACTTCCTGAGTATTGGTCCTGCAACCTCTGCAATATTATCCAGTGCATATTTTGGGTGCTGGATAATTTGCTTGTGGGCGACCTGGACAAGCACGGCTCTCAAGTTATCTCGTGTTGGTACTGTTCTTACTCCCATGCAATCCATAAGATCAAGAAGCTTTTCGTCATCATCACCGACAACAGCCTCTTGCAAAGCAGTGGACAAGAGATCACACTCAGACTGACTAAGATACAACATCAGGGAGTCAAACAGTAAATCAGTTGAAACAGAGTGTTCACCAAATATGACTGCTGCTGTAAAGGCTTGTGCCAGCCGAAATGGAAAATACCCATGGTCCCTCAGTCCCTTGGCCCTTGTTTATTTGTTCGTCTTCTATTGCAAGGATTGGCTCATGTATAAGTGTATCATCAAGATCACCTAAAAACAGCCCATCTGTCAAAGGACCAAAAATGACCTCTGATGTATTACACAAAGATGTAAGATCAATAATTTAAACAGCTGCAGTAGAGAAAACAGCTGACATTGTGGCAGTGCTTAGCTCGTCATCTTCGACTGTGTGTATTTGATTTTCACTGTTATGTCTTTTCTACGTCAGCTGCTCGACCCCTTCCATTGTGTGTTTCTCTTGTCCAGATTCTGTTGTGTTTTCATGTTGTTCATCTGTGTGTATATCAGCTCCTTCCTCTGGGTCATCTCCACTGGTCAGGGTCTTTGTAAACAAATAAAATCTTAACAACCCCAATTTGTGTGTCTCGTAGTAGTCTCCCACACTAACGTCCTCATCAACTTGTGCTTCCTGAAAGTCAACTATATCGTGACTGAAGTCTTCCCACTTTCCCATCACTGACTTTTCATTAGGGAAAAACAGTTTTTTAGCTTGTGACAGAATCTCAGTTTTAGTGGCATTCTTGTTAACATCAAGAACTCTGGTTCCTCCACCGCTGCGTTTTCTGACTTGTCTGTTGTCATGTATCCACCCTAATTCTATTTTTCCGGTTGTCTTCCAGGCTCTCTTCTTATTTTTTAGACGCATTTTTGTTGGTTGCACTGTATTCTCCCCCTCAAAACCTTGATCGCTGTCTTTGTTGCTCATTGTGCCCATTTTCTTTTTACGTTTTTTGAATAAGGACAGTCTTTTTGAAACATCTCCACTTCTTCTCTGTTTTTCCATACAGAAACGCCTTGTGGCAATCCTGTCACCATAGGCTGGAATGTAAGAGGCCATGGTGGCATCATCTATTTCTCCAATTATCGAGCTGTCAATCTGCAATAAAAACAAAAAGTATACATTAGACATGACACAGTGTAAACTATATTATCTCCAAGACTATTTACTTCTGTACTAAATTCCAGGACAGCCAATTATAAATGACTAATGCAGATGATAACACAATGGACGGAATGAGACAGCACAAAAACAGCTTTTGAAGCTGGCAATAATGTAGTGCGCCGATATAAACATCAGACATTTATTCCTTCTGCTAAGTTTATAATACATCAACAGTAACTTGAAAGGGTACTTAATCCTGTTCACCTATTGTTTTAGTTTAGTCATGCAGTTGTTTTCAAGTGCAGTCAGATGGGTTTAATTATCATTTCTACTCCATATACTCATAATAATATCATATTATGACACAAATAATTCAACACTATAAATGTTACAATGTATTAGTTTAGCGTGATATGTACTGAAAGTGTTGTTCTAACTGTTCTTATACTATGTACATGATGTAAACATTGCATCTAAGTTATCAAATTTGATTCATTTGTTGCACATTACCATACTGGCAAATAATTTGAAGAATCAAGTCTTACTTTGATGGTATAGAATACTTCACATACATTTGACACTGAAAATCTCAAATAACATAATTTCAAAACATATCATATCAAAACAAAATATAAAGCAGTGAATAGTTTGTATATTTATTTGTATATTTGTGTAACAGTGATGTCTCTCCATTCAGGCTGCATTGTTGGAAGGGATGCTTGACAAATGAAAATATTTGAACCTCTGGAACCACATGTGATGGTCTAAAATGTATAGGTACCTATGTTGACCTATAAATACTCTATCTATATGTATAATCATTTGAAAGTCGACTTGTCATTAAAAATTCTAATGTGCTCACTCAAATCACCACCAAAACTGATTTATGTTGTGTCCTTTTGTGATGAAAGCCTTCACTGGTTATTCATAAACAATAAAATTACTCTAATAGTACATAAGACTAAACTCAGCAGCTCAGAGTGGGCTTTTATTATTAGTATTATTGTTGTTATTATTATTATTATTATTATTACTATTCAAATAGTCAATAAAATCCCAATTGGGGCTTTGCAACATAGGGTATGAGTAACTTGTTTTTCTTTACCAGTAAGCAGGTGCAAAAACGTTTTACATTTTAAATTATTTTATATCCTACTCTCCCCTCCCTGGGTGAGGGGGGAGGGAGTAGGATGTAGGAGTAGGAGTAGGACTGCCATTGTTGTGTATTGTCAGACAACTGAACCCTCATGAATGAAGTCTACTTTTTCCTAGTAGGAGGTGGGAATTTTTTGTGCTGTGTTGTCTAGAGTACAGAATGAGAACAGCTTCACAGAGCTGCCAGCCTGGCTGCAGACTCAATTTTCTTAATTAAAACCTTAATTTTCCAAAATAAGAAAGAAAGCTGTTGCTCTTATCCTCGTTGTTGGGTGTTTTCTTTCTTATTGTTTTTTGGGAAAAAAATGGGAATATAATCAAAAATAGTTGAGATAAGCAAGATAATCTTCACAGATGAACACCAGTAGTAAAAGTAAAAAGCTAATGTTAGGCTATAAACAGACTAGAACAGCAGAACAAAATGTGTAAATATCTTCAACCTGTTGGAGCCACACACCTTATTTCACAAATTTAACTGAAAATCAATTAAAAAACCTCACAGACTTTGACACGAGGGAATCAGGTGTGCAAAAATGCTAACTGATTTCTGGGTTTAAGGACTACAGACTACACCACTCTATACTGGTTCCAAACAGCAGATTTATTGGTTTATTGTTTGTATATAATGGTGACTCTCAATCATTTAACAGCTTTGACTTACATCAGAGGTATTGTTCCAAGGACAGTAAACACTGATTTAGGCTACCATAGACATAGACAACATAATATGGGCTTTACATTTAACTCAAAACGGTGAGGTCATTTGGAAGAACAATATGCTTTAGTGAAGAGCAGCTGAAGCCACAATGCAGCTGCATGCTTCAGGAGGTCACCATTACTTTCCCAGCATTCAGCAAAAAAACAGGAAATGAGTTTTGTAGCCTACAGATGAGAATTTGTTTTGGAAGTCAACAGCTTGTGTTGAGCCCTCAGCTTGTGGTGGACTCTTACAAGAGCTCACTACATCACAAAAGTGTCTATAAAGAAAATAAATTGGTAAAATCTCATAAGTGACACATGAAACTTCACAGTAACCAGAGTAAAATATATACAGGGCTTCATCATATTCATGGGCTTGATGAGGCCATGTCACTCAGTCAGTGTCAAGAGAGCAAACTGCAGAATTTTTATTTCCTCCAAAAGATTATGTTTTTGTATATGTTGCTGTATGCCCTACATAAGCATTGTGTGGAAACAGGAAGAAAGTGCATTTCAGTTTTTTCAAAAATGTCTAATCTCATTATTTTTTGTGCTGAACAACAGTGGAAAAACACAGACCTTGTTTAACATGGGAAGAGGCTTGGTTCTGAGCCATTGGCAGCTGATATGGCACAACCAAACACTGTACTATCAGTGTTTTGGCAGATCTGCTCCTATTCAATAACAAAACACTGGGTCATTTTCTAGGAACTGAGGGAGTGTTGCTGTTTTGTTGAGCGATTGACTTTGAAATCTAGACGAGATATTTCCTGTTGAACCCGTTACCCGGCTAACAGCCACGATGCCATAATTCCTTTACACTTCTAATAATATAACCTGTTACATTTTCTGTGTATATCATGTGCAATATTCCTCTGTTGTTTGTATCATTACTGTATATAGCATTTATTGATACTGTTAATACTGTTATGCTCAATATTTCAATTCAATATTGTCCGTGCAATATCAGGTGCAATATTAGATGTTATTTGTAGCATTTATGAAGCATTTATGTTTTACTTATACTGTAAACTACTGTCACAGATACAAATTTTTTTGTAATTTATTTTATGCACATATAGTTTTAGTTGTCACATATAGTTGCAAAGTTATTTTATATTTTACTACTTTATTTTACTTACTCTTTTTTCTCATTGTCTTCTAGGTTTACATTTTATTCAATCTCTCGATAGTGTGATATCGCTACTGTAGAAGGAGCTACTGTGACAAACCAATTTCCTCTTTCCCCTCGAGTTTCTGAGTTTCATTTTGTCATTGATTTGAAATTTCATTAAAAGGAAATATTCAATTTTTTAGCATTGGTCCAATTTAAAGAGTTTTTTGAGATTTTCAGTTGCGCCAAGTTACAATCTAAGTTGAAAACCCTCCATCAGTTTGAATCAGCTAACAGTTCCTAACTGATTACTTGTGAATCATTCATCATGTAGTGCAGGCCCCCACCCTTCACAATCTAAACATCCCCTCGGCCTCATGTCAACCACACAAAAGGAAGTGATTGTCCACACACACACATGCACACTTCATTTGTTCTTTTGCTTTGCTGTGCTGATTATCAATAAGGCAAAGACTTCCACTGCTGTTAAAAATCTCACAACATGCCTTTGGAGAAATTCCCCACCAAGGACTCTTTCCAAACTTTAAAGAGGATTAAAGCATTGGATTTACCACTTCAAAGAATTTTTAATCTCATGTTTGCCTTGGCAAGATCTCCAGTTCCCTCCGCAGGAAGTCACTCAACCTCCACTATTATTAAAGTGTGATCCAGCACTAAGATGCAGTTTCATTTCAATCACTTGACTAAACAAATATAACAGCCCCTATGCTTAATCAGGGTCCTGCATATCTCTGTGGAAAGAGGGAATGCTTTTGTCTTTTCTCTTAAAATTCAGAGGTTGTTAGGGAGGGAAAACATGTCATTTGATAGACAGAAAGACATATCAAATTGCCCACAGTGAGAAAGAGGAGAGAACACATATGGCTGCTCCCTGTAATGGTCTTGGAGCTTCAGATCAAAGTCGGACAGTCCGGTATATGGGACACTGACAAATTGTATGTGTCCTGTGGTATTTGAGTTAAAGAATGCAGGATTACATAAACACCAGGTCTGGTTACCAGGTTTCACTCAAGCATCTAGTCATATCATTATAGATGTACTTTTTAGCTGGTGTGTATGGGCCATTCATGACTGGATCCAGACCAGAACTGCCCAACGGATGTTGACATAATGTTTGAAATACCTGCATTTTTGCAGTCTTTAATATTGTTCTAAAAAAACCTTGAAATGGATTGATGTATTATATAATTTGACCATTGAAATACCTAAAATTAAGCATATCCACTCTGTGGCAGCCACAAGTTGCACTTTAAGTTTGGCTTAAGCTCAGGAATTCCAAGGTCTTTCATTTATTTAGGGCCTGTCAGGGACATTTTACACTGTGTGAAAAAATTTCCAACTGGCAGCCCAGGTATACAGATGGGGAAATTGTTCTCCCAGGGAAAACTGCAGTTATAGCAAAGGCCTAACAATGACAAAGGTTTATTTTCAGGTAACAAAGCCCTCTAGTGGCTATGAACTATGTCTTGTCTGCTGGGACTCTGGAGTGAAGGAGGGAGTTGGGTGACATTGCTGTAGAACCACGAAGTCTCAATCCCATTTCCAAATTTTACCCCTACCCCTTGTTTTCAACTACCCTGTCAGTCTGCACGGATATTAGAGGAGTGGTACCAAGTGCAGCAACTTTACTGATGGACTATAGTTAAATTTTCAGCCTTCAAAGAGTAGGAATGCAACATTGAAATACATCAATGCGGACAATAACAGGTGATGCACAAATCAGCAATAAAAATGTAACTTTATTTATGAGACATCAACAAACTAGTAGTGATTGTTTAATGCTTGTTATAAAGAAAAGGAGTTCTCATAACCCTCGGTTTGAAGCGTGCCTCATTTGCAGGGCCATGTAGCCCTCACACTGCATGCTACCTCTCTATCCCAACAAGAATCACCAAGCATGAATGCGAAAAACTGAGTAGGCCTAAGTGGTAGGGACGAAGGGATTATTGGGATTTGGGCAAAGTCAACAGCGAGGGGAGTTTGGGATAGATGGCTTGGTCAACAAAACGTGAAACTGACACCGGAGAACATATTTCACACCTGCAGCAAACATTGCTCTCTTTCAACTCTGATGACAGTTGTTTTTTAAAGTACAATGAACATCCCCTAACCATATTCAAGAAAACACTCTTAACACTCTCACACACTTAATTTAGTTAGATCAATTGGTAACGTTTTTTGAACACAATGCTGTCCTACCAGGTTGCAGTTGTTTTTATGTCACAAACAAGGACTTGTTGAGATGGAGCCACTATAATAAATCTACATCTCTTTATCTGTTTAACAGGAAAAGGAAACAGAGATGCAGTACTGGATAGTGAGGTGGTCCTGACGAAAATGAAGCTTTTCAGCAACTTCAATGAGAGGCTCCTGTTACCTGACGACTCAGCGTCCACCATTTCCACAATCTCATTTTTTGAGCAGGACATCTCGGACCCCACTAAAGCCTCGGAGGTGAATTCACCCCTTGATAAGTCTGGACAGCTGAAGATGGAGTCTGGCTCAGACTACTTCTCTGCTATTTTCTCGGACTCTCAGCTGCCGAGGTTATACAAGTTTGAGTCAGAGGACTCTGGAGTGGAGCTACCCAGTGGAGCCAACTCTCCGTCCACTCCAACGGGCTCTGAGCAGAGCTTTGTGGTCCACAGTCGAGAGTCCTCCTGCGATTCATGCAACTTAAACTCTGACCCTACAACACTCACTGATGAACTAGTCACATTTGCACAGAGCTCTGACATTAAGCTGACAGAGGTGGATAATGGTGTGACTACAGCAATGAATACTCAGGACAATGTGTTCATACACTCAGAGGAACTCCGTTCTTCAGCTCTCAGAGTAGAACTGCACATAGGTGAGGACGTGGACATGGACCGCTGTAGGGCTTCAGAAATCAGCCCTGAAGCCGATGACGAGATGTCTGGACAGCCTGAGGAGATCACTACTGTAAATGACAGGGCCTGCTCAGAGCATATGAGTCAATATGGGAAGCAGTCCTCAACAGGAGCCTGTGATGACATCATCATCAATGACTTTGAACCAGAGCCTTTATTAAGGAGTGACACCAGTGACAGCTTGGAGGAATACATGGATGAATGTTGCAGACTTAGTGAGGTAAGCAGACACCTTTATCTTCAGCTCCTTTTCCCTCGTGACATCCTCCAGCTCTTCTTCCCCAGGCCAGATGGGGTAGACTATGGCCATGTGTGTGCAGTCTGACCAATAGGGTTATTTTTGAGACCTAACAGCATCAACATTTGAGAATATTACAAAATCTGATAAGAATATATCATCTGATATTCCTTTGACATTTTTTTTTACTTAAACCCATAACACAAACAAAAATGTCATCCTATTTTAATTTTGATTTATTTTATTAAGAACTAAGACCAAGATATGTAGTGAACAGGATATTTTACAGTTGAAAAATAAAGTTGTCTGGTCTGACTTATGTAATAGTAGGGGTGCCAATTTTATCAGTACCAAAAGAGGTAAGGTGTTCTGTGGGCTAGATGTCGTCACTTTGTACTGAGTGATTTCAGGATTAAACACTAAATGCAAGTCAAACCCTGATAACAACCTTTAGTGTTGGACTCTCTCTCTCTCTCTCTCTGTGTGTGTGTGTGTGTGTGTGTGTGTGTGTGTGTGTTTGGTGCTTCCAAACCTATTGAATAAGGGCAATTATGGTTTCTCCAGACTAAACAAAAATCTCTTTGTGTGAGCAACAAAAATATTCCATGTCCTCTGTCATTATCTCTAATTTTTAACTTTTGCCAGGCTCGATCTTACCAGGTAACTTCATCACTGCAACTGAAATACATTTCACAGTCAGCTTTTTTCTATATTTAACATATGGAGGTTCTTCAATTTTCAGAATCTCACCTCAATCTGCTAACCCACCTACTGCCCGCTCAACCACTCGCACACTTGTTGGGGAAGAAAACTCAGAGCGTTACCCTTAAAAAGAAGCCAACACCATGCCTGTACTCCAGATAGGTCAAGAACAGCTTTCAGCTTACTTTGGGGGTTCTAGGATAGCTGTTACAGTACATACATACATTTTCAGGAATTATAAGGGATTGCAGAAAAAAAGAATGAACAAGTACTGAAGCTACTGTGCTACATGACAGAAAAGCAGCTGTACTCATTCACAAGGATCTGCAGGGACATGTTTCGTTCATGTTACCGGAAAAAAAGAGAGTTATTTTCTTGTTCATAACCAGTGGGCTCTACAGAGAGGACACCTGGCAGGTGTGGAAGCTGCAAAGTCTTAATCACCTGTTTGATGTTCCTGAAAACATAGACGTACAACACGGTCAGGCCTTGAGCCTGTCTTTCATTACCGGCAGCTATTAGAGTGAGAATCTGATACAGCCTTTTGCACATGAATGCCTTCTGTTGTTTTAGACTGGTGAGGGCAAATTATGGTCAATAAACTACAAATGTTTAAAACTTCTTTTAAGTAACACCTTTATTCGAATACAAATATTTTGTGTAAATTTAAAAGTGAATATAGTTTGAAAGAGAAGATGAATTCTGACTGATACTGGAGTTTTGAGGTAGATACCAATATCAGTAACTTAGAATTTTAAAATTCCCAAAACAATACATTACAATGCAATACACAGTATTAGCCATACCGATATGACTAGCAGCAACGAAGGCTGACTGTTGCGTCGCCTCACGTCACTTGTGTCTTGGTCAAAAAGCCGCACTTGAACACACCGTAAAGACTTCAGCCAACAGCCAGCTAACTCATACGTTCTGCTCCTGCATGTGAGGAAATAACTCTCCATACCACCAGGAAGCGGGAGTCTGTATTTTTTATTCAAAAAGGGAAGAGGAAGACTCGGGATGGCAGCGACTCAAAACAAAGTTATGATAAAGAAGAGTATTTTCACCCCACTCTCACCGATACAGTTACTTCTTATAAACAATATGTCTGATAAAAGTTGTAAACTGCACTGGCAAAGAAGCAGAGGAGAATAATAAGGAGAAACTGCACTAAATGGGTGAAATCATGGATATTACAGCGACAGGCTCAAAGTGCTTTCCCTCTCTTTGTCCATTTCTCTTCCCTTACACTCATTTGCTTAATTAAACAGTGAATCAGAGTCCAAAATGTTAAACCTCATAGGTGCACTAGCAGAAAAGTCAGGGGATAATAGAGATAAGAGTGAGAGATGAGAATTAAATTACTCTTCAATCTTGGCAAGGCTGAAAGTGATTCCCATTGAGACAAGGGTAAATAATCTGTCTTCTAAAACCTTCACTTTGAAAACCTGAAACAAATATTGTCCAGCCCAATAATGTAATAATGTCTCTAGACTTACAACACATAATTTAAACAGCTCACACTCTTCAAGCTCATACAAAACAGCACTTCAAAGCCACCGATATCCCACCATAGTCTTCTCATCTTTTCCTCAGAGACCTTCCAAAACTATGGCAAGCTTAGAGGTCTCTCTGAAGACAAGGCTTTTATTATTGCCGGCACATTGGGCAAGCCAAACATGAGAGCCCGCTTGCACTGAGACAGAGGCAGTTAGGTGGGGAGGGCATGCATTACAGTGCACCACAGTTATTTCATCCACCCGCATGTCATGCAGCACCTGTTCATCTGTGCCGAGAGACTGGAGATTATTTAATCGATACTGTCGCTGATTGTTGGCCCCTCTCTCATCTTAACTCCCTGTATTGCTTGGCAGCCTACCTGAATGCATCAAATAGGTGTCAAATATCTCAAATTACTCACATATTTACCCAGATAAAGTCTCTTTGATAATTCCCTGGGCCCCCTGTGAGGTAATGATGTGTGTCAGTGTCTTTTAGGGGCCCAGCATGACAGACTCTATGAGTATATTGCTGGCTGGCAGTAAGGTGGTGTTGTCCCAGCCATCATCATCATCCCTTGTCACCACAGCTAATAATGTGATTCCTTTCCTGGCTACATGGGACTCTGTTGTAGAGAGATATTGGATTTCTTTTGCCTCAACCATGAAGAATGTTCTCTACATGTAGCCACATATCTTTTCTTATGGAAGAATTATCTTATCTTTATTCAAGAGCGTAGATTTTCAGTTTGAGAGCATGATTTCATTCCATTTCAGTGACGCAGCTCCTTCTCGTGCTCAGATTTATTGCTGCTCAATTCAATTGAAAAAAATCTAAACTACAATAACTCTTTTTAGGATTACTTAAGATTAACTATACATAAATATGCTGGCATCTTAAATAGGTGATGATTCAAATAGCTGGCTTATATGGTAAATTGGTGTATTTTGAGAGAAGCAGTTTTACAAACAGACCATATACCCTCCCCTACGGAGCACTCAAAAAAAGTGCGAAGGAACGCAGCCAAGACGGCATCCGTCACTTGATTGGTCCACACTCTAGCTGTCTCCCTATTGGCTGGTGAAACACAATCTTTTAAGCGCAGGGAGGGACAGCCTTGAGTCTAAGCAGACTCCTCAACCGGAGAGGAGGTGCTTGTTCTGAGTGCGTGCACATTAGATTTGAGCGTGCAGACTTTAGATCTGAGTGCGCAGACTTTAGATCTGAGTGAGCACAGGACATATTTGAATGCGAGCAAAATTTTTGTGTGCAAGAAGATGTGTGAGCACAAGCATGTGATTTTTGAGTTCAAGCACACATTTTGAAAGAAAGCAGCAAACATCTCAGTGCGAGCACAAAATGTGAGCATGAGGAGAATAAATCTGAGCACGAGAAGGAGCTGTGTCACTGAAAAGGAATGAAATCATGCTCTCAAACTGAAAATCTACGCTCTTGAATAAAGATAGGATAATTCTTCCATATTTTCTCTCCTGCACTCCTACTCTGTCTGTCATTACATATTACAAGAATGGATCTATAATCTCTGTCAGTCTTAAGGTTCAGATATTGGAGATATTATTGAGTTCAAAGCTTTTTTATTGTAACACAGGTAGTAACAGCAGTCATATGGACCTATTTAGCTGCATTTCTGATCTCACTCTTAGTATATATTTACAAAGAATACATACCTCTTTAGTGCTAGTGTGAAATGTAATTACAATGCAAAACTTGTAGTTTACTTGAATCCCTTCACTGCACAACTACAGGTTGTAAGGATTTCAAGTCCCTTTAAGGTTATTACACCTGATAAACTCTCTGTATTACATTATGTCAATAGATAAAAGCTAAGTTATATGAGGCAAAGCGACTGATCAACAAATTAAGTAATTACTGCAGATAATTGTTGTACTAATAAGTAGATCATGTACTTCAATAACACTGCCAGAAATGTAACATTTCTAGAAAGGAAACATGTAATATATTTATCGACTAAATTCATGTAAACTGACTGTTAGGACAATAAGTAACAACTAAACAGCTGGAACATACCATAAAACATGTCGGCTAGCAATGTCAATGTCAATGTCAGCTTTATTTATATAGCACATTTAAAACAGCCAGTGGCCTATTAAAGTGCTTTACAGTAAAATAAGCAGAAACAGTAAAAACAATAAAAACAATAAAACAAATATAAATATAAATATAACAAATAAAAGCAACTAAAATCCGCCAAAGGCCAAAGTGAACAGGTGCGTTTTAAGCTGTGATTTAAAAGTGGAGAGGCTATTTGTAGTCTGCACAGTGGAAGGTAGCGTGTTCCACAGAGCGGGAGCCGCAACTCGATCACCTCTTGTTTTTAAAAAGGATAGAGGAACGTCCAAGACCACCTGATCAGCTGACCTAAGGGCTCTGGAGGGCTGGTGCAGTTTAACAAGGTCAGACAGATATTCCAGGGCCAGCCCATTCAGAGACTTAAAAACAAATAAAAGAATCTTAAAATCAATCCTGTATTTAACTGGAAGCCAGTGGAGTGAGCAGAGCACTGGAGTTATGTGCTCGCGCTTCTTTGTCCCAGTTAGGAGACAAGCTGCTGCATTCTGGACAAGCTGCAGGCCGTTAAGCTCTGACCCGCCAATGCCAACATACAGGGAATTACAATAATCTAAGCGTGAGGTGATAAAAGCATGAATAACTCTTTCAAGGTCTTTCTGGCTTAGATAGGGTTTTACTTTTGCTAGAAGCCTCAGCTGAAAAAAGCGAGACTTGACCACTGAGCTGACCTGTTTATCCAATTTAAAAGCACCATCAATGATCACACCAAGATTCCTGGCGCGGGATCTGATGTAAGGTGTTAGTGGGCCAAGAGAGCTGGCAAGGACCTGAACCAGGTCAGGGCGACCGAACAGGACAATCTCTGTTTTGTTTTCGTTAAGTTTTAAGAAGTTTAAGTCCATCCATGTTCTAATATCACTCATGAAGTTAAGAAGAGAAGAAGAATCTTTATTTTGTCAGTTGTCTTTTACATGCGACATGCAAACACACCCGAAATTAGTCCTCTGCATTTAACCCATCACTAGCTACACATTGTATGTACACACACTGCAAACTAGGAGCAGTGGGCTGCCATGACAGGCGCCCGGGGAGCACATGGGGGTTTTGGTGCCTTGCTCAAGGGCACCTCGGCAGTAACCCAGGAAGTGAACTGGCACCTCTTCAGCTGCCAGCCCACTTCCATATTATGGTCTGTAGCTGGACTTGAACCGGCCACCCTCCAGTCCCCAAGCCAAGTCTCTACCGACTGAGCCACTGCCGCCCCAAAAAAAAAAAAGTTAAGCACGGCCTGAAGAGAGTCTTTGGTAGGAACTTTTAACGGTAAATACACCTGCACATCATCAGCAAAGCAGTGGAAAGGAATGCCATGCTTTCTAAACATTGACCCCAGGGGTAGCATATAAAGGGAGAACAGTAGGGAACCCAGAACTGACCCCTGGGGGACCCCGCAGGTCAGAGGGGCCACTGTGGAGGAAAACTGGCCCATGTGCGCAGAGGATGATCTCTCAAAGAGGTACGATTTGAACCAACTCAAAGCAGTGCCTTTGATGCCTACACAGTGTTCAAGGCGTGATAGGAGGATTGTGTGATCCACTGTGTCAAACGCCGCTGTCAGGTCAAGAAGAATTAAAAAGGCACAGTTACCAGAATCAAGGTTTAACAAAAGATCATTAAAAACTTTTAAAAGAGCAGTTTCAGTGCTGTGAAGAGACTTAAAACCAGACTGAAACAATTCACACACATTGGCCCTTTTTAAAAATTCTTGGAGTTGGTTAAAAACGACTTTCTCTAAAACCTTGGAAATAAAAGGGAGTTTGGAAATTGGCCTAAAATTAGACAAAACCGAGGGATCCAGATTTTTCTTTTTCAAAAGAGGCTGCATCGTGGCATGTTTGAATGAGGATGGAACACATCCAGAGCTGAGACATCGATTTATAAGACACAAAATAAAAGACTCAACTGAGCTAAAAACCTCTTTAAACAAACGGGATGGAATGCTGTCAGATGGGCAAGTTAGCAGGACGTAAGTGTTCCACTATTTCAGTGAGTGTAGAGAGCGTAACAGGCTCAAACTGATGGAAAACAGTTGAGCTTGTTGGAACTGAGGGGTCCTGAGCAGACTGAGGGAGTGGGGACCTAAGAGCAGAAATCCTATTGATAAAGAACTGCAGAAAATCCTCACACAGAGAAGAAGAAGGCTCAATACAGACAGCCTCACAAGGATTCACAAGAGAATCAAATACATTAAAAGGAACCTGCGGTTTGTGAGCATTTGCAGAGACAAGTGAGGAAAAATAGTCAGTTTTTGCAGCTTTCACAGCCTGCTGATAAGTTCGCAGACAATCACGCAGGAAGTCCCAAGAAATTTGGAGTTTGTCCTTTTTCCACTTTCTTTCCGCCTGTCTACACGCACGTCTGAGCGCACAAGTGGACTCGTTCAGCCAAGGCTCAGTCTGTGGCTTTACACGCTTTAAAGTCATGGGAGCAATGGAGTTCAAACAGACATCTACACTGAGGTAACCAAAATCATCCATAGAATACAAGAAAGAGTCTTTAAAAGCAGCAGAGAACTGCAGAGGAGTTGAAGAATTAAAAACATGGAGACGGCGAACGGGGGCGGAGTCCATAGTGGAGGGTACAGGCAGTGAGAGGGAAAATAAAACAGGTAGATGGTCGGATAAGGGTGTGTGACAGATTTCGGTTATCTGTACATTCAATCCATATGACAGCACAAGATCCAAAATGTGTCCTTTTTCATGCGTCAGCTCCGAAACAGACTGCGTGAGATTAAAAGAGTCAATGAGATTGAGAAAGTCTCTGACCAGAGGTCTGGTCTCACAGCAGACATGCACATTGAAATTGCCGACAATTAAAAAGTGATCATATTTAAGAGTGACACCCGACACAAAGTCTGCAAAGTCTTGTATAAAGTCTTTGTTAAATTTCGGTGGTCGGTAGACCACCGCACAGAGAACAGTCACGGGGAAGTTTACCTCAAAGAGTTGGAGCTTGAAGCTGGAGTAGTTGACAGCTGGAGACTGCTGGCAGTGAAAGGTGGACTTGAATACAGATGCCAGTCCTCCACCTTTGCCGGTGGTACAAGGGGAGCTGAAAAAACTACATCCAGGGGAGAGGAGCTCTGAAAAAGGAGCAAGTTCACCTTCACGGAGCCAGGTTTCCGTTAAGAACAGAAAATCCCCGAGCCTAACCCGGAGGCCTCCGCGTTTCCCACGTCTTCTCCGGCGTCTCTGGCGGGCCAGGTAGAGGGGAGGACGCCTCAGAAACGCTGGGATTTCCTCGAGGCATGGAGGAGAGCTCACCGACTTATCATATTCAAGCTGATCAAAGAAGCCTCCAATCTTAAGCAGAGTTTGAGGATCATAGGTGAGGAGACATGATACCTCTGGACAGATCAGGTAAATCACTAAACACACAGCAAACACAGAGCAGAGCGACAGACGGCCACAGCCAAGCACCCTGGTGCCATCTTTGTTTTTGCTCTTGCACCCATTTATTGTAAGGTAAGCTAACTTTAACTTAAAAATACGACATTAACGTTAATGTTCAGGTAACTTTCAGTTGATTTTCTTTCATGTTCTTAGGTTTTCAGGTTATTGGTGGGAATGAGAGCAGGAACAGAAATACAATCTGACCTTCACACCCTCTTTATGCAGTTATTGGCAAGATGTGCAGGGGTGAGAAAGTGGACAGGGTTTAAATAGTCTCCCAGGCTTTACACAACTATTTCTGGCAGTTTTCATGTGAACAAATGAGTTAAGACTATGAATGTGTTCTAGGACAGATTATCTTAAAGATGCACCATTACTCCCAGTCATAAATACTTTTGCCTTACAATGTGGTTGGACAACCTATTGTACAAACTTGCTATCTTGAAATATACCCTGAACAGATGTGTTCACATTTTTTGAGTTTTTCTTACAGACAGTGTATATTGATGTTGACATTGCAACATTTTTAGACACTCTAGTACTGGCTGTAGAGTGATCTTCCTAAAGGAGAAATGTGTAAGATATGGCCAGAATTTTGGTTTAAAAACAATTATCAGCATAGTGTGAAGGAACAACAGTGCTGACATTATGTCAAAGATGTCTATATTGTATTGCAGGGATGTCTACAAATGTTATCATGCTAACCCCCCATGGTTTCACCTGGGAGTTGCCATCTTTATGTGTAATAAATGAACAAAATAAATGCACAAAATGTCGAGATGAAATACTCTTACTTATGTTCTTCTTACTAAACAGAAATAATACAACCATACACCTTCTGGATTCAAGTGTCTCTCTTTTACCAAAGTAAGACAAACTTAAAAAACACTTGTTAACTCGGCATAAAGCACACTTCATTCAAGTCATCCATCCCTCCAAACTGTAGCCCCTGTCTTCGTACTGGTCTTGGAGTCGGTGTTCAGCCGTGCTCAGTCAAAGGGTGCCATACAAGCTAAGAGTAGCTGGACAAATTATTGTTGTTCTACTGTTACTTTTTTTTTTTTTTTAAATCTTTCTACAAAATGTCCTCAAATAAATAATCCTATTTATATTAAAGATCCTATTATTCCTGAGATGTCCTAAAATAAATACAATGATGCTGCAGAATTTTTCAGTAAGATCATTGCATTATTTGGATTTATTCATACATAGCCTTTTTTAAATACATACGCTTACACACTCTAAAGGACGTAGCATAGCCCACTAGCTCCAGCACCGTAGTACTGGCTGGTTGCTAGTCTTATAATGACAGGTGATTCTGAACATCAAGTCAGGGTTTTGGAATGGAAAGTTTAGAAAGTCTACCTGTATTCCAGGAAACATTTCATGAGGCACTGAAAAGGAGTAGGCTAATACCAACTTGTCTGTCAGTGGGGTCATTTTGTAAGCTCAAGCAAATTTTAACTGAACACATAGCTGCCATAGCCTATAATTAATTAAACGTCAATCTTACTGCTTCGTGTGATCCTCAAATCAACACTGCAACACTTGAGGATCATGATGGACAAACAGTTGGTGGATTTTTTTGTATTTGGAAGTCTGAGCCTTTTATACATGCTTCCTTTTATCTCTAAGCTTTTCAGCTCCTCCAAATTTCCCAGCAAGCCTTCTTTTGGAACTTTTAGGAAGAAAACAACCAAATCAAATAAATGGTGGATAGCCTAAGCCTATACATGTTTTTTTTATTTGTAATAAAAGAGTTTTTGGAAATTCCCATAACCTAAGGCAAAATATAAATAGATAAAATATAAGTTGTAACTCAAAACCAACCGTAGTACTAAAGTACAACCAGGGAAAGTGGTATATATATAACTTTTTGCCTGATATTATTCATTATTCATTATTTGTTCATCATTATACAAATCAGATCTTTTAACCTGGTTACTTGTTGACAGTGATTGATAGAAAGGTAGGGCTGGTGTAAGCGAAAGCGTCTGACCGGCCCAACAATGCGGCGGCCCACCGGGTTTGTCCCAGTGTGCCAGATGGCCAGTACACCACTGCATGTGAGTGCTGTATCAAGACGGACTTGAAAAAATGTGATGTTATCCTTTAAATCTTCCGCTAAATGTTTTTGCTTAATAAATACTTAACATGATCTTTAAGCTGTGAGTCTTCCAGGCTGTGTTACCCCCTATTTTCTGTGAAGGGCACCATATTTAATTTATTTTCACTTGAGTGTCTAGATTATCAGTTTAAAATATCAAATATTCCAATAATGCAAGTTTATGTTTTCAATCCTATGTTGCATTTGAAAATTAAAAAAAAAAAAAAAAATAGCAACACTACAACCGTCAGTGATGGTCTACTTACCTCACAGACATAACAACAACTGTAATCATGGTAACTGTAAGCATCACAGATGGTAATCGCTGTACCCCAAAAAATTTGAAAATAGGGACCAAACCTAGTATACATTTCCATACATTTTAAAAGAGCAAAATCAAATTAAAGTTAGGTGCCAGAACTAACACTGGACAGAAGAACAACTCCAGCACATAATGTCCGCTTCCTTTCTGAGTGCTTTGAAAGATATACTGCAGGGAGCTGAGGCAGAAACACTATCTGTGTGTTGAGAAGTATGGTGTCTGACTGAGAGAAGCAGCGTACGTGATCTGCCTGTACTTTCCTCCGCTATCTGGATGCTCCACACACATCTGGTGTTTCATTCCTTTACAACACTGTCATGTTCAGGGATTTTTTTTGGATGCAGCAAAGATAATGTACAAGTGAGACATGGTGACCTTGGATGTTGCTGTCTTATCATGCTTATATTTTAAATTTGAAAGAGGGGAAAATGAAATCATAGAATCTGCTATTGCAAAATTTTCACAGACAATAATAGATAAGCCAGTCCAAAGAACCACCAAAATAAATAATATGCGTCATCATTTAAAAATATTCCCCCCACATTAACACAGAAAGAGTCTCTGTATCCATGCAGTGATCAAATCAAATGAAAATAAAAGAAAGATTTTTATGTTCAATGGTTGATATATTATGTTCTATATACAGTATGTAACTTGATTGGCTAGGTCACAGCAGTATTTCTTGTAAAGGTCCTATCTGAAACCGTTTGAATGTGGTTCTACAGAGTTGGTTCTTTATGAGGTTTATGTTAGGGATAATACCCAATGAGGTGGCCATTATCAGGAATTAATGAACACTGTGGTGGCAACTGTCTGACACAGACAGTTGCCACACAGTGTTCATTATACCATGGTCACTAGCCAAAGAAAAAATGAAGACCATTAATGTATATTTTCATGTATTCTGCCATCAAAATCTAAAGTTTTTTTATGAGCAGTAACTAAGTTTCCCTGGCAACACCCAAGAGTTTGACCAACAGCTGAAGCAATCATTACAGTCCCTTCAGGTTCTTATGTAATGGACACGTTGTCCACTACTCCGGTAAACAGGACGGACCTTGGATATGACTGAGATATGAGATGCACTGGTCCATTCAGCTCATTGAATCCTTTGGCTCAGCTGTTAGCCAAAATGCTTACGTTATGCTAGCCTGAGTCAATAACACAGCGTAAGGTTGACAAACAGTAAATATAATTTAACAGCATGTTTATCAACAAGACAATTGAGCTAGCCAGCCATGTCAGTGTCTCCAAATCAACACCAAAATGACTGGCCATGTGTACTGTTGGCTGCAGCCTGAAGGAGTGAGTAGAAGAACAAATGGGATGTGTGATGATTGCTTGTGTTCAGAGAGACCGTGTAAGCTACTTCTTGTAGCTTGTGTGTTATAGCACCATCCTGTGGTGTTTGGAGGATGATGCACTGAGAGACTACACTCAGTTTTGTAAATAAATTATTCTGATTGGATACAGACAAGAGCACTTAAGTTTAGTGAACATCCAGTGTCACTGGAACTACTCAAGGAGTTCCAGTCAGGTCGGGTTGGGTTATCAGGGTTAGTTGACACCCTGCAACCAATCAGATTGAGTATTTACCCAGACCATTGTACAAGCCACATTAAAAATCTGGCTCCAGCTGTGTAGTTCTAGCTCACTGTCAGTTGGTCGATCCAGCACTTTGGTTCGGACTCAAACAACAAATAGCTATATTAAATTTTATGCAGATATTTATGGTCCCTAAGGGCCTGTGTCCATGTAGCATTTTTTTCTGAGCACCTGAGGCAGCTGCCCAGTAGGGGTGTGAATCTTCACTGGTCTCACGATTTGATTTGATTACGATTATCCTGTCAACGATTCGATTCGATTCGATTCGATTCGATTCGATTCGATTCCATGATGCATCACGATTACTGCACATTGCTATGTTTTCATCAAAGGATACAAGCAGTCATATATATATGAACTCCCTTTTTATTTTATGTGCTCTGAGAAAGCACAAACATCACAAAAACTAGAACCACGAGTTTATGTAGTGCTGTTTACTTGTTAACAATATGTTAACTGACATATAAAATATGTTATACTAATTAAAATTTTTACCATTGCCTTAATTGTAAACAGAAATAACTGAGATAGGCCAAGCCTACATGTAAAAAAAAAACAAAAAACATTCTGCAGCTCTGTAATTTATAAAATAAAAGCTATAACACATGTTAAAGTAAACAGAAATAAATACGATAGGTCAAGACTACCATGTTGTGTGAATATGGTCAAATTTTAAAAAAATATACATTCTGCAGTTCTGGAATATACAAAATAAAAGCCATAACAAATGTGAAAGTTTACAAAAATAAATAGCATAGGCCTAGCCTAAGCCTGTTGTATGAATATTGTAAATCTTCAACATTCTGCAGTAACGTGCTATAACAAATATAAAAGTAACAGTAACAGCCAGGGCACTTCCTGAATGTGCCATACATGTGTGCTAAACATCACAAACATGAATAACTGCTCAGCATTTGGGAATATGCAAGTTTTTCTGTAAGAACACTAGCTGAGCCACATGCTCTGGTTTGAGAGTGCTTCTTTTTGCAGTGACCACATCTCCTGCAGTGGAGAAAACCCGCTCTGCAGATACGCTTGTGCCTGGGATGCACAAGTATCGCTTTGCCAGCCGAGAGAGGAGGGGAAATGTGACCTCATGGACACGCCGCCAGTTCAAAGGGTCCTCAGTGAGAGGCAGAGATGGGGCTTTGCAGTATTTCTCCATTTCCTCCTCAGCCCTGGCATAGGGAGTCTTGGGTTCTTCTGTACCTTCAGTGTCCGTAAAAGACTGTCCTAGCAAACTCACAAGCAGTGATTTCTTTCTTTTGGGAGCAGAGGGGCTGTCCTCTGTGGATGTTTCATCTTCCAGAGTTCCTGTTCCCCCAGGCTCTTCATCCACTTCTGTCCTCCTAGATGTGCACTGGGTCTGTGTTTGAACAAAATAATAGAAAATGGCTCTAAGATAGTGTACTCAGTCAGTCAATGCAACAGCTCACATCTATCAGGATAACTATTTTTACTATAACTTTTTTATTGAGACAAAACTTTAACTTATTGTAGCTACTTTTAATATTGTTATGAGCAATGTTTTAATATATTAATATTAAAATATATTTAATATTAAGTTACTTAAATATTAATGAATTACTTAAATATTTAAAATATATTTAATATTTTAATATTGTTTTACAAGAAACATGATGAAATTACCTCCAAGGCTGCAGCCTCCTCAGTCACTTCTCTGTATATCTCCAACCTCTCCTCTTCTGTGAGAAAACGCAGTCCCTTAAAACGGGGATCCAGGGTAGAGGCTTTAGGAAGGATCATCTTCTCTGCCTCACTGCTGTACCTCATCAGGAGATCTGTTTTGATGGCACTCTTGACCTCATGGACCAGGGGCGAGTCTCCGCTGGTATCTGTCATGTTCTGGATGAGTTGTGCATTTAGAGGAGCAATAAGACATACTGTTGGATTGCACTCTTCAGACATCAGTAAAGTTGCATCCTTCATAGGCTTTAATGCACTCAAAATGTCCTCTGCATTTGACACATCTGTTTCGTCGAGAGTGCAAAGGTCTGACTCCTTTTCTGATTTCTGGAGACAGCAAGGTGGCACAGATTGCAGGCTGTTGTTCTAAGAACCTCTCGACCATGTTGTATGCGCTCTTCCTCCTTGTTGCAACATCAGCTATCAGCTTATGATTCTTCAGGTCAAGACATTTCTGTTTCACTTTCAGAAGATGGCTCGCTGTAGTGCTGCAGTGGAAGAACATTGATATTCTTCGGACTCTGCCCAGAAGCCTGGAGACAGTGGGCCCTTTAAGAGATTGCTGGGATGCAAGATTCAGCATATGGGTGAAGCATTTCACATGAGGGAATTTTCTGACTTGAGCTGCAACAATCATGTTTGATGCGTTGTCCGTCACAAGCACCACATCTTTATCTGATAGCTGCCATTCTTCCATGACACGAGACAGTAGCTCTGCCAGATGAGCATCATGTGTGAGACTCATAAACGGCTCGTTTGCAGCACATGCGACAAAAACTGCCAGTCCTTGTTAATGTAATGTAACGTTACTGTTAAATAAGATTCTGTTGTGACTGAAGTCCAGGAATCACGTTATTGCTACTCGACTAGTTTGGCTCATTGATGACATTACCTGGGCTTTGGTTTCGTGGTAAAGTGCAGGTATAACGGGAGCTTATATCGCAGCTCAAGTGTCTTCAACAGGTAAAGAAACCCGGTGTTGTCAACAACAGAATAAGGCCGTAGATCCTTAGCTATAAAAGCTGCCACAGATTGGGTTATTCTCTTCCCTTTCTCCAAGTTGGGTGGCAGAGTTGGCAGTGTCGCATCAATTCTTGGCTGGGCTGGGTCTGCTGTCTCTTTGGCAGCCGCTAACGTTGACGGTAGCCTCTCCGGGTGAAAACGGCTAACGTGGTTTCTCAAGTTAGTGGTATTCCCTAGGTATTAAATTTTTGTGTGACACACTTTACACACCATGTGTGTCTTGTCCAGTTCGTGCTTGTCAGTGTCTTCATAAAATCCGAAATGTGTCCAGATGGCCGCTTTTAAAATGCTCGGTGCATTATTAATCACTTTTTCCACAGCCATGTCGCACAACGAATGAGGTGACGTCAGTCAGATGAGACGCATATACAAGTCCTACTCTATTTCAACCTTCTCTCTGTTCTACACTCTTTCCCGCCGGTTCACAGTAACTACTACTGTGAACCGGTGGGAAAAAAATCTCTATATCTCTATGACAACAATATTTGTCATAGACATATGACAATATTTGTCATAACAAAATATTGTTGTCATATCTCTATGACAACAATATTTTGACAACCGCCGCTGTATGATCGAAGCGTTTTATCTCACAGCGCTTCATCTCAGTGCTCCTGAGCACACAACTAGCACTTTTCTGCCCCAAAAAATATTATGTGCCCATGGGCCCTAAAAGAGGAATCTTACTGATTTGGTGATCTCCTGCATTTATATCTTGTGCCATAAGCAGGCCAAAGTTAAACTTTTGGATGAGGAGCACAGACATGGATGAGACCAGGTGGGGCTTGAAGGACAACCACTGCTCCAAAAGGAGCCAGTTGAGTTGGCTATGGCATCCGTCTCCAGGACTGCTGGACGTCTCTCTGTGAAGGTATTTCCAGGCATATCTAACTGGTCAGATTACATAACCTGTCTGGCCTGGTATCACCTGGGATACCCAAGGAGGAGGTCATGGGTAAGGGAAATAATTGTCTACCTTGTTTAACCTGCTGCAACTAAGACCTGGATATCACTTGCTAAACACAGGCCTGCATAATAAATCACAAATAAGTTGTGTTTGGTTCCCTTCCATACATAAGGCTTTGTTTATCTTCCTCCTAAGACTAGTGGGACATATGGGATTCCTGGTCTGACATCAGCCACCAATGTTCATCTCAGACAATACTGAATCCAGTGTTTCCTGCCAACACAAGCACACATTGTTCAGTTATTGTATGCCTCTAGCATTATCCGAGCTCACTTCATTTCTTATGTAAGACGTGCGGTTTGTCACATCATTTTCACCTCAGTCATTTTCATGAGGAAGACATTATTGCCCCTTGACTAATGGGTTCAATGGAAACTGAGTGGAAGTGCAGCAGGGTGTGTGTGTTTGTTTGCCTTCCTTTTGCCCATTTTCAAAGGTCTGTGCTTTTAAAAGGGGCATTCCTGGATCCCATTCTCTTTTCCTGGCTGTGGATCACTTAGTAACCTCTGTGGGGCCATGGATATGATCAACCCCAGCCATGGAAATATGACTGTCGCAGCCTCTGATTACAGACCTTCCCCCTAATCATCACAAGCACCCTTGAGGAAGTGAGCGTCATCTCCTGGAAGGGATACCCTTCCTTATCTTAATTAGACACCAAAAAACTACTGGAGGTCCAGTAGCCTGACGCAGTGAAGAGATTCTGTGGAGTCAACAGATGAAGAAACCCGCCTGCTAAATATTACATTAGTCTGACTGATTCATATTGTGTCAAAATCATTTGTTACACACTGTAACTTCAGATTCAATGACTAGGCACAGCCCTCTAAGGCTTTCACTATGGATTTGTGTGCCCACTCAGCGCTGCCAACTTAAATCTACACCTACCTGCTTTATGGGCTGCACACAGTCTCACTTTGTGTAGAAATTGCATTGAGACCGTTCAGCTGGTTACTTAAAAACAGCTTTTTCCTCAGCTATTAAAGGAACCAGTCGGGACACAGCCAGCACCTCGCAGGACTGCGCCTGGTCTAATCATCCACAGAGAAGGCAAAGCAGGAGGCAGTTATGGTTGAGGGGGGTTGTGTGTTTTGTAAATCATGCTAAAAAATATTTTGAAATAAAACAGAAACATCTTTCACTAAAGAGCATCTGAAAACCAGTCTACCCCTGAGTCTTTCCACACAGCAGTAGCTGTCAAACACATAAGAACAGTAAAGTTAAAGGAACTCGATGCACAGTCAATAGAGCCTTTTTTACCAGCTGCGAAAGTGGGACTATTTTCACCTCAGGAGTCTCTCTGTGTGTGTCATCATGGCAAAATGTGGTCCTTGAGACACATATTGTAGCAGGAACAGATACAGTTTGAAGCAGCCACGTCAACTTCCAGCTGATTCTGTCAACAGGATAGCCTCACAAAGGTGCAAGATGCAATCATTAAACTTTACAGGTGTGTAGCTGAGATCAAAATGAAGGCCCAGTCTGAAGATGGGTGTGGTTCTACCCATGAATATCAAATACTCATGGAATAAAGTAGCACTGACTACTGAGTGCTCATGGGTCGATTTGTTAAAATGTTGATAAGCGTTGGGACAATAAAGTGGGCATTAAAGGCTGGCTGAAGGGGTTTGTCACTTTAAATGACCATTTTCTCATTACACACAGTAATGTGACACATTGTTCATGAATAAACATCAATTAGTGCAGCTTTAAGATATTGATTTGAGCCCAAAAATGTCATAACATTTCCAAGAAGATTGTCCAGTTAGCTGTAATTAAATCTACGGCCAGAGGCAACGTTAGTTGGACACATTTGTCCCAGCTCAAGGTTTGGTGAATCTCAGTGGCGGACATTTTTTTTAAAAGGACACCAGATGTATGCTGTGGGCACCAACACGTAGAGAGGGCACTGAGAGGGCCCCTGAGACAACACTTTATCATGTTTAGTTCCCTGGAAAGGCACCCTGAAGGGCACTTTATCATTTTTATCTACCACAGGGGATGAATCTCATATTATGTACGTTGATGAAGGTTCTCAGTCATCCAGCTCATGGTAATTCTAAGTGATATATCGTAGGCAACTTGACTTGTTGGTATATATAGCACTCAGAACTCACATTGTGCACTATCACACAATGGGATTGTTTAAGAAAACTTTAAGCAACTTAACTGGCCTTGATATAGAGCCATGTGGGAGTGTGGTCAATAGCCTGTGTGATCATCAGAGGCAATGACTCAGTCCTTGAGCATGTCACAGCTGCTGGCCCATTGTTTAGCCAGTGTTTCCATCATAGTTCCCAGCTGGCTGACTGTAGTTTCAGTGTCGACAGCATGGAAAAGAGAGGAAAGACCCCAACCTGAGCTCACATCCTGCTTTTGTTGGACCACTTGTAGGAATGTTGATGGTTGGATAAATATTTGCTCAAAATATCCTTTTTTTTTTCATATCGCTGCACCTCCTGAGTGAGCATAAACACAGCAGGATTTTCAGCCTCTTCATCTTTCATCCCTCTTTGAATACTTGGTGATGTAGTGAAGCATTTTTTAACTCAAATATAGGTGAAATTAGTTCTGCATCACCCACCTGAAAGCTTTTAAGTTATTTCACAACCTGAATCTAAACTGTAATTATTTTTCCTTTTTAAAGCAGTATATGTTACAAATACCTCTATGTGGATAACTCAAATGTGTTTTGGCATTATAACAACTACAACCTTTTAGGAATGTGGAAAATGAAACAGCTGAGAGTCAAAACCAAATACAAGCTGATTCTACTATGTGATAGTGAAGTGAAGATAGAGTACCAACAGATTATTTGTTATTATTCATCCCTGCTGGATGATTGCAATTAATGTTAACCATTAATTGTTTGAGAGACAGTCAGTAGGCATGCAGTGCAGTGCAGTTCATTCAGCTTATTTGTTAAGGTGCTTTAAGAAACCATACAATAGGCTTCTAAGAGCAGTTTATGCTTGATCAGAAATGTTCAATATTTTGCACTTTTACAAGAGAAAGGACTTTAAGGATGAGGACTGACTCATTGGTCTTTCAACTGGACATCTGGTTAACTCCCCCACATGTGATAATGACCTGCCACTTCCCTAAGCTTTTCAATGGGAACCATCCAGGGCTACTAAAGCTGAAAATGCCTCCTGGTATATTAACTAACCTGCACAACTTCTGCTTGTCCAGGCACAGCAGGTGAGTTCCAACCCTCTGGTTTCAGGCCTGGGATACCTGGAGCACATCTGCCAACTCATCGAGAAGATCGGCCAGCTGCAGGAGACCAACCTCCGGCTGCAGAGGCAGATTTGCAGCTTGCAGAAGGATGGTAGGAAGACAAAGACCAAAGAGGTGTGTGACTGTATTTCTTTACTTATTTTTCTCAAGATGTTGCTCATTTTCAAGTAAGCAATAGCACTGCCATCTTTGAGGTACACCTAGTTAGTTCTGCTTATCCTATCCAGAATTGGATTTTGTCTACAAGCCTATTCTCTTATCTTATTAGCCATCATTATAGCACAGTAGATTTAAATGTCACCTACAACTACTACTGACATGAGCCTTTGTTGCTGTTGCTATGATATATAGCTTGCCATGTGCTAGTGTTAGCTACAACAGTTGAACAACAACTCTATCAGTTTACCCAACCGAGCCTTTGAGACTAATCAAATCAGGAGATAACATATTTAAAACATTAGTGCACTAGCTGTTCAAAGTTGAGGTTGATTTATTTGTCATTCTACAACACAGGGTTGCACAATAAAATGCAAATTCTAGTCACTTTATGTTACACAACAAAAGATATTTTATGGTTGAGTATGGAGGATGAGTTGAGGAGTGCTGTCCTGTCATGGGCAGTGCACAAACAATGTCAATTTGTAATGTGTAAGTCAGAATGATTTCTATTGTTGCTCTATAAAAGTTGACAAGAACTTGGCACAGGAATTTTGCTATTTTAAGTTTCCTTAAGAAATTCTTCAGGATGGGGGTGAGAGCCACAGGTCGGTAGTCATTTAGATTAGACATAGCAGACTTTTTAGGTACAGGGTCAATCATGGTTGTCTTGAAGCAGTTAGGAATAGTCTCCTGTGACAGTGATATGTTAAAAATGTCAGTGATGACATCAACTAGCTGGTTGGTACATGTTCTCGGGATGTTGTCAGGCCCAGCGGCTTTACTCAAATTCAATTTCATTAGGGTTTTTCTTCCATCTGCTGTGGATACTGACAGTGGCTAGTCTTCTGGAGGTGGAGTAGACTCGACAGATTTTGTGGCCTGTGATATTCTGGATCACCTGCCACTTATCTTTGGTGTTGTAAATGTTCGTGTTGAGGTCTCTCTCCAGTCTCTCTAGATTTCTCTGCTTTGCCTCTTTCCATCTTTTAGTCTTACTCTGGCGTATGCTTTTTTGTTACCTAACCTACCTGTAGTTAGAATGCAATGCATGTAAGTCCAGAACTCTTATCTGCACATCCCCACCAACATAGCTGCAGGTGGGGTGGGAGAGCATTGGCAAGATATCCCCTGTCCTCTAGTTATGCAAAGATGCCAAGAGTGCTGTCTAGGAGGACAAAACACTCTGGCTCGGCTGTAGAAGGTAGAAGGTCACAATTCTGACCTTATATATAAGTATAATATATATATATATATATATATATATATATATATATATATATATATATATATATATATATATATATATATATATGTATATATATATATATTATAATATAACATATATATATATTATAATATAACAATGTTGTTGAATACAACTTAAGTTTTCTAAAATTAAGGCCATGTGCAGAAGACATTCACTCTGCAGAAAATGTGTACTAAATATGCTAAGATAAAAACAATGTCAACAACAATGACAACTGTTGTCTATTAGCCAGGATGGTACAACTGAACCTTCTAGGAGGCATTTTCACTGTACCATGAGATAAACGTTTGATGGGTTCTTGACCTGGGTACTTTTTAGGCCAAAATTGTAACAACAAAAAATAACTAGCTGATTGCCAAATATTCATATCTGAATATTGAAGAACAGCTTCACTGACTTTTATCTGGCAATATAATAATTACTCTATATTAACAATGCAGAGTTCTCTAAATATGGCAAACAATACGTAAAGAAGGGATTTCGAAAACTTGGATGTCAGTTCAGGATTCCTGAATCTCTTCTTCACATGCAAGGGCAGTCTTTCCCCGGGATGAAGAGGAGTTCAGTTTTATGAAGGTTGAATTTGAGGTGGTGTGCAGTTGTCCAAGCAGAGATGTTTGCCAGACATTCCGAGATGCACGTTGCAACGTGGGTGTCGGAGGAAGATGGGGGAAAAGAGAGGAACAGTTGGGTGTCGTCTGCATAACAGTGGTAAGAGAATCCATGTGATGTGATTGCAGAGCCTAGTGATCTAGTGTATAGTGAAAAAAGAAGTAGTCCTAGTACTGAGCCTTGAGGGACACCAGTTTTCAGAAAGTAGGGTTTGGACAAGGAGCCATTCATTATGACCTGAAAGGTGTGATTTGTCAGGTATGATGTGAACCAGGTTAGAGCAGAGTCAGCAATGCCAAGTTCAGCCAGAGTGGTGATTTGGTGGTTGACTGTGTCAAACGCAGAAGATAGGTAGAGGAGAATGAGGACGGATGAGCGGGACGAGTCTCTAGCGACACGGAAGGACTCAGTCACTGTGAGGAGGGCCGTCTCAGTGGAGTGAGCAGTCCTGAAGCCTGACTGACTGGGGTCAAGGAGGTCGTTTTGTGAAAGATAGGACAGTTGGTTGTAGACGGCACGTTCCAGGGTTTTAGAGAAGAATGAAGGAAGACATACAGGTCTAGTGAGTCTAGAGTGGGTTTCTTCAGGAGTGGCTTTACTGTAGCTGTCTTGAAAGGAGCTGGAATAAGGCCCGAAGTGAGGGAGGAGTTGATCAGGGTGGTGAGGAATGGCAAGATGTCGTGTGAGATGTCTTGGAGAAGGAGAAGGTGATCGTGCTGGTTGGGAGGTGAGGAGACAGAGAGCATCTAAAGAGGAGGAGAGGAGGTTAACAGAGTGGAGGAGCTTAGGAGGGTGTCCATCTCATCAAAGAAGTCACGGAGAGGAACGGGAGGGCGATAGATCACCACAATGTTGAGCTTGAAAGGAAGGGTGACAGAGACAGCATGGAATTCAAGTGCAGATCTGGACAGGTGGTCCAGGGGAAGGACCTGGTAGGACCACATAGGTGTGATGAGGAGTCCAGTTCCTCCTCCGCGACCTGTTAGTCTTGGGGAGTGTGAGAATGAGTAAGCAGTTGAGTCTGCAGGGAGGCAAAGGCTGAAAGGGTGTCCGCCTTCTTCACTGCAGACTAGCAGTTCCATAGCCCACCTAGTACTTCAAGTTCAGTACCAGTGGAGAATGTTGGGTAACAGAGATTGGCTGGGTTACAGCCCCGAGCAATGGGTCTCCGGTGAGATCTTCTCCGGTTTGATGTCCTGATGGGATTGGGTAGGACTCATGGCTGCGATGGGTGGAGACCCTCAGAGAGACTCCCTAAGTCTTTGTTCAGCTGTCCTGATGCTGTAGTGACTAGCCCATATGTGCTAGATTTACCTCATGCAGGCTTAGCTCTGCCCTGCAATCAAGCCTATTCGCCACAGCTGACTTGGCCAAAACTGACTAATAACCACTCAGCTTCAACAGTTTCACAAGAATTTACACAAAAAGTATCTAGACAAGATTAAATATTTCAACTAACTCTCCTCACAGAATGCCTAAACACTATATCTACAATTTCTTCTCACTTACCAGCAGTAGTTTCACAGCTTCTTTCCCCTAGACAACTGCACAGATTCTCCTTAGTTATCTATGAAGCAATGGAAAGAACATTCCCTGGTGTTTTTCTCTCCCTGACTTACTGTGTAAGTAAGAGCCTTATCATTTGCTGATGGGTTAAAGGGTCATTGGCTCACCATAGGAGTCCCCTGTGAATCCCCAAAGATGTGATAAACTCCTCTGTGAGGGCTTACCACAGAGAAAGGGTGGTCCACAGTAGCATCTACCTTCTAATACCTTTTAGAAACAACATAGTCAACATACCATGATGTCAATATCACAGTGGACTATGCATGTATGTTCAGATGTAAACTATGGCTAAGATTTTTATGACAATTATTGAAAATGCACAAAGCTGCCCTTTTTCTGTATGGCATATAAGTTCAGTTCTATAAAATGCAACAGTTTGTTGGAGATTGAATGGACAGAATGAACAGTTATGCCTTTACTGTGACTGTAATGTGTTGACAGACCATTTTATTTAGATACAGAACAAGGCTGTGCTACAACAATGCAGAGCACCACGGCAAAAAATACAAAATTACATATACAGTCAAAATTACACATACAGTCCTATGTGGACTATATACAGTACATGCTCAGTGAAGATTCATGAGATGCACCTGTGAGCTATTTGGTGGTCAATCAATAGTTGATCTAATAACACACACATTTGCCTACAGTAGTGAAAGTCAAGATTCACCTGAGAGCAATTCATCAATTCAGGACACATTTACAAAAAAAGTATGACTGAAATATAAAGAAAATTATTATATTATTATAAATATTTGACTGGTTCGATCGTTTGATCAACATGACATAACCAACTGATAATGAATGAATGAAACAGCAGACAGTTGTACACAGTCATTCTGAATTTGTTCTCAAGAACAACAAATTACTTTTATGATGTGCACTAGTAACTATTTGAAGTGGAGGTTGAAAAGTAGCTTTGAGAATTTCAATTCAGATCTGATGAATGTACCAAAGTGACTGAGAAAAAGTGTAACTCAACCAGATAAGGAGGTTAGAATATTTTAATCAATAGTTTATTGATTTTGAAATTCAAAACTGGATTGTAACTTTTTATGAGATCATTTCAAGTAACTGATGCCATCCACTCAACTGGGAAGAATTGTGATTTTTTTTCTGTAGGGAGAGTGAGGAGAGGGTTATTCAGTTGGTTACAATCTGCAACCTCACACTAGATTCCACTAAATCATACACTGTGGACCTTTAACTGCTAAGCCACAATAATGTCATTATTTTCAGTTTTCTGCATTTCAGTGAAACTTATTACATTACTAACTTTTTCTTCTTTCTTCTGCCTACAGTTGGCACTGCATGAAAAGTGGGATTTTCGTCCCTGTAAACGCCCGGAAATCTCCCTAATTTTTGGCAGTTAACAACAATTTACAACCTGTGAACGTCACGTTCGTCTGTGCCACATATTGACGGAAACGAACCATGACGCCTCTAATTAGCATATGAATAGCAGCGAAACCAGCCTGGCCAGAGAATGTGTGGCCTGGCTTGAATTTCCTCACTCAGTATTGGATGAAACCACTACTTTTAAATTGGTTAGCAGATCTGTCACTTTTGGTCACCCTGGGTCATTATAAATGTAAACCCCACCCCAATAATAAAATGTATATATATATATATGTATATATATATATATATATATATATATATATATATATGTATATATATATATATATATATATATATATATATATATATATATATATATATATATATATATATGTATATATATATATATATATATATATATTTATTCATTCATATTCATATGATATGCTACGGAGGAAAGGAAAATTTGCCAGGAACGTGCTTATTCAAAGACAGAGCTTTATTAGCAGAAACACAAACACACAACTATGTACAAATCTGCCCACACAACAAACGGGAAGCTCAGGAGAAGGCCAAAATCCTACAGCACCATGAAGTGTGTGTCTGCCACCTCGGAGCTGTAGGTCACTGGCGGCATTCTGTCCGAATTTGGTCCATTTTGCAGATCTGGTTATTATAGACACAGATTCAATATTTAACCGTCATTTAACATCACAGTAGCAGCGTTACATACATTGGCAGCTGTAAACACTCATAAAAACATTATAAAAATACATCCGGTGGTTATACTGAACATGTAAGGAGTAGTTAACGTTTATAATCATCAGAGGACGTTACAGACGTTGTTTTTGGTTCCTATCTGTTTCCTGAATATATTCGTACATGTGTGAATGTGTAAATGAGAGACATTAGCTTATAGCACTTTGTAGAAGGAGCTTTGTAAAGTTCACTCCATTCACTTGTATTAGGCTCGTTCGAGATGAACTGCGCCTCGCCTGGAAGGTGGACGAGACCAGGCGGCAGCAGCAGGGGGTGGTGACAAAAAGCTGCAGTCCAGTCGGACAGTTTCCAGCCGCCGTCAAAGAATATACAGGAAGTCACAGAAACATTTACATCCTGTTAGAGCCATCTGTAGGCTACCTGTAGTTTGCAGAACACGTTCGGATAGCTATGGCTGAAGAAATTGCGTATGCACTGTCATTTATAAATCATACAATCCCTAAATTTAAGAAATTGAACTACTGAATTAACAGTCCAAACGTTCTCACAGCTACATATATAGGCTACACATGGGGAGGACGAGCAGCAAAGGTTTCTTATAATCTTTATTTAGTGATGTATTTATATTTGTAATTATATACAGTATATATGTGGGAATATCTGTGTATCTGGCATTGTATTCTATCCTTTGTTCTTTTTGTCTGCCTTGTAAAGCACTGATTGCTCGTTTTGATAAGTTTTATATGTGTATAAATAACCTTTATTATTATTATTATTATTATTATTATCATTATTATTGTTATTATCAACCACACAAAATATGTTTGTTAACAGATTAAACCTTCATTGCACAACATGAGATTCATATAATCTAGCATTAAATATAACAATTACACAGAAAATTAGGATTTTCGACAAAACGTAGTGTTTGTAGTCCTAACTAAGAGCCAATCAGCTCTTTGATCAGGCGACAGCCAGGCGTTTCCCATCATGCCCTGCGGTCTTGCAGTCGGTGGAGAGCAACTGCGGCACCTGGCTCTAAAAACTGCGGCCGCCTTGATCTCGTGAGGTTATCGTTGCCGGCGCGTGCATGACGTCAGAGCAAGTCGGGATCAAGTCGGACACAAATCTAACCGGCAAGCATTGTGTGGTGGTCGCCGGTGATCGATTCTGCGCAGGCCTGGCTCACCTCGAACGAGCCTATTAGTTCACGGGGCAGAGCTGCCTCCTCCAATATGGCGGCGACGTCGACGTACGGTCCAGCGCTCAATGAGGCGTCTATGTCTATGAGTGCATCCACCCCCTCGTCCTTTGACCTCGAAGGTGATTGGTCCAGGAATAAGGAGGGTCCCGAAAAATCATAAAGTCACAAAAGGTCCAAGGATAACAAATTCACAAAACATTTGTGCAACTCTTTCTTTCCTTTTCTCACAGGCATATTCCAAGCATTTTAACACTATTACACAACCAATAATTAACATTTTAAATGCTGCATTCAGTAAACCTTGAACATTACTCACTATTCATTGTTCTCATTGAGCAATATTATAACTTCACTGCTTGTCATTGAATCTTAACATTTTAACCTTGAATGCTATTTATTAACCTATGAACTTATTTATTCAATTATATTCTTATTATCTTGAATAAATTTCAACAGGGTTACACACAGTGGTTGAGCTCTAGGAGACTGTGATGTTGTTTGCATGGAATGCACATTTACCTTTGTGGCAAAGCCTGATTAAAATTAATTGTTAAAACAAATTGTTTTGTGTATCTTTTTTACATAACATTGGCCATTGCTAATGACATACACAGTAATTAATCTAGCATACTTTCATTAAATAAATCAATTCAAGCTAAAATTTAAGAAAATCTATAATTAGGCTATACTGAGCCTGATGAGCCTACTGAGGATTTGGTGTAATGTTAGATATTTGCATGATGCTCAATCTCTGGGACCACATCGCTTTTTTCTCTGTACAAGTTGGTTCCATATTGGTTTTGAGGCAGCCATTATCAATAAATAAAAGCTGTTAAAACCAAACAGCAGATACTTCAGTGAAGAAATACTCGAGTTAGTATCTGCAGGCCTGATTTGATCAAACCCATACAGAGTTTGGTCAGTACTTTGTACTAATATACTATACTTTTAATAGGTTTAATTAACACAAAAATGATGAGGCATAGCTGTCAGGAGAAAAATGTGTATGTGTAGGCTGACGTGCAGTCGGATGTGTTTTTCTAGAGGCCCATTTGAACCTTGCCTCCACAGTAGGTGAAAGGTGACTTCAGGGCAGGGAAAAACATTATGTGGCAAAAATCAGGAAATGGCCTCATAGAAGGAGCCACTAAGGTTGCATAATGAAGCTGTGTAGGTGGTTTGTGTGTCTCTATTCCATACAATACAGCAGAAAGAGACTGGTCTCATCATTTGGCTTTAATGTCTACCATGTGACACTGCTGTTGTTGGCTGCATTTGCATAGTTTGCACCATCGTAGGTTGTTATCTGGAAGTGATGTCATACTTTACTTCCCTTTCAGTTAGCATGGAAGGATGCAAACCTCAATTTGACCACTGCTCTGGGGTGACTATTTCTATTTGTTTCACTCAGGTCATGTCACAGCCTGAACATACGTTAAACTGACACATACTACATATACTGAACCAAAATGTCAAGAGTGTCCTCCCCAGAAACACAGCTGTATAGGTTGTCAGTGCAAGCAGCTTATTACGGGCCACGTTTATGTTTTTTGTTAGGTGGCCACAGTTATTATGACAGGAGCAAAAGAGGGCGTCAAGTGACACAGAAGCTCAGGAGTTCCAGAGACTTACACGCAGGAGACTGCTGTTTGTGTCCCGTGTGAGACCAAAAATGAATGTTGTTTTGTTTTTTAGTTAACTTATGTAACATATGCCTTCTTAACTTAAGTTACATGTTCGTAATGTAGCTTCACTTAACTAACCTTAAGTAAACATGACTGGTTGAAATATCACAGGTTCCCTGTGCCAAAGCATGCACCAGAATAATAGTAATACAGCAACACACTGTTGTAAACATTTACTTTACTATTTCTTGGTACCAAACATGAAGTTTTGGGGAATGGTTGACCCACGAACACAAACTAACAGTGAAAGTAACAGGTTTAATATGTCAGAAAAATGTTTAATGTCATTTTTCATGTTTACATTTGGTTTTATTTCTATGCACAAATGAATGATTTATGCTCTCCAATTATTGTCAAGTTACTGCACCAATAGGTTGTAATGTTGTTGTGGTGCCTCTCCTCGGCAGGACCAATGCTATACCTTATTTTCGATAATTATATGTACAGTAGTCAAATGACTCATATGACATTTGACAATTTAAAAGATTATTTTGCACGTTAGGAAAGTCTTGGTGACATAAATTGTGTAAGGTGAGAGATGTAGGTCAATGAGTGGTTTCACTCAAAACTAAATGGTATTTTACTGTTTTTTACAACAAACTGTGACTTTCTTAAATACTAACGTTTCTTTTTTTAAAGCTGCTGTAAGTGTTATTTTCTTATCAAAATAAGTGCTAAACAGGTCTGTATTCCAACAGTAATCACTGTTATAGAGTGTTTGGTCAGTAACCCATATCTCTCCTCCCCTGCTCATGCAATAAAAAGAGGAAAGACATTTTCTGGTATCCCTGCCCACTTTATCCAATTAGGACAGAGAACTGCAAAATGGACGGGAAGTTAGCTAGGATGACGACAATTCTTACAGCAGCATTAATAATATTAATAACATAATCTCACCACAGCACCAACATGAATGTCCAAAATAGCGTGATCATTATTCCACAAAATACATTGAATCAAATTTAAAATAATATATAAATATAAAAGGACAGACAATTTCTACCAATTTGCAGAAGAAATTCTTGATATAAAAGATGCAAAAAAAACCCAAATATTCTAACAATAAGCTGTTGGTGTTCTTCCTACCTCTTTCTGCACAGGATTTTTTCCAGCAGCACTGCAGTTGTGGTGCAGCCAGTCTGGCTTTCCAGGACATTCAGAAGATACATGCCAGAAGTGAGTTTATGTCACCCAGTGGAACCCTGTCTGACTTGTCCACTATCCCTGAGGTCACCCGGCATCCACTCATATCAACCAGGAGAGGTAATGCTAATGCCTGTTTTACATTATGTGATGAAAATTGCACAGAAAGGAAACTGTCCAATGGCAGTGTCATTCAAGGTGCTACTGAACAAATAAACACAACACATCAGACTTTTTTGTCCATTCAGTGTTTGGTACTGGTACTTGTCTAGATGCAACTTCATCTTGTATAATGAGGGCATTGGGCTTCTGGGCTTCCTTAAGCTTAGAAGATACGATATCTATTCTGTACTGGATCGGGCCCACCCCAGTTACAGACTATATTTCTCTGAGACATACTGTCCCTGCAGTGAATGAACTCACTGAAACCACTCATTAACCTTTAGCATTTAATTACTGGTAGGATCTGCACTTAATCACCTGCTCCAGTTAGATGTGTCAACACACACACACACACATGCACACACACACACACATATTTGTGTTTTCATTTCAGTTTGTCTGAAATGATCCTGGAATGGATCTAATAGTTATGTTATTTAAAAGCTTTAGCAGTACTTAAGTTTCACAACCTGACCTGAAGCAACCCGGCATGTTATTCTTCCTCTGTGTTTACCTTGTCATCGGACACCAGCTCAAGGTGATGTTCATCATTAGGGAATATAGTCATCTTACCAAATGTTATCATTACTGTTGTGTTGTTGGAGTGGCTCAGCTTGGACGACAGCTTGGTGGTCATGCGGGGAAGATGTAATATAACTGGAGTGGGACACAAGCTGAATTCTTGGAATCCTGCTCATGACAGGAACACATAATGTCCTGTGGACTCTGGAATGCCCCGGTTCTTCCTCTGATGGGCAGGAAACTGGATCTGCAAGAAGTCAGGAGAAATGAGGGGCCCAAATGAAGTAACCCTAACCCTGGGCTGAATTGAAATATTATTCCTTGGTGTAAAGCTTTACCTTCAAATACCAGTGCCAGATTGTTAGGAGTGTTGAAACAGAAACAAGTGGAGGAACCAATAAATTAGAGATAGAGCAAAATAGGACTGAAAGTGTTTCTTTTAGGTTTGTGGAGTTGAAGGGTTCGGGTGGTTTACACACAGAAGCATCCAGACACAGCTGTAGCCTTGGTTTGGGGGTTGATCAGCAGAAACTGTGAGCCCATGTGTTGAGGGGAGGTGTGTTTACATGGATCAGAGGAGAAGAGGGGAGTGGGACTACCAGAGGCCTGTGCTGATTTCCATCACCACGTGTCTTAACAGTCATCACTCCCTTCTCAACATGCAAAAACAAAGGCTTCCAACATGTGAAAAAAAAACGCTTCACCTCACAAACCAAATGTGCGACATACAGCTTTTAATACTGAAAATAAAAAGATATCTTTTTTAAATACATTGTAAGTTAAAATGACCATGCACTGAGTACATGCCTGACTCCAGCTTGATCAAAACTGGCTTCGTAGTAAAACTTATAGCCTGGACCGGATCAAGCCTTTTTGGTTTGGAGTACTGAAACTGCCAAAATTAAAAATAAATTAATGACTCAATTAATAAATTAACATGCCATCAAATGCATCAATAATAATAATATTAATAAAATAATGAATTTATAAAATGTGACAAATTGTTATTTCTGTTTGTAATTTGCGTCTGTATATTTACATTTGTAATTTAGCCACAGAATGACATCAGTGGAGGCAGTTTATCAGATTACATGCATCTTCCTCTGGAGCCCCAAATGGCTTTATGCTACTGTTTATATATGCAGTAGTACTCTCCAAGACCTGCGAACACACTTTAATGTGTACAATTGGTGGAATTACCCTTTAAGTGCACTTCCAAATAACTGTTAAAAGATTGAACTGCTTACAAAAACACAAATGTGGAAATGTGGAGCATGTGAATAACTCTACTAACAACTCTCAGACACACATTGTAACTGTTTTTCTTCGTGATTTGTGTTGCAGACATGAGCAATGAGGGTGTGACACCCGTCCCACTGTGGAGGAGAGGCCTGAACCGAAGGAGTTACACAGAGGGGGAGGTCTGCTTCCTCAGGGACAGCACTGAAGGGCTCTCCATCCCCCAGCACAGGGTGAGTCATGTGCACATTTTAGGTCCACAGCAAGCGCTCCATTCAGCAGTGCCTCAGTATTGTTTAACAAAGGAGCTTTTCGTATAAAAGCAATATCACACAAAGTATTGCCAGTATCAGGAAATTGGACTAATAACCAGTTTTCAGTTACATAACTAGTTTTATAGTATTGATACTGAAATATACAAATATTTTATTATTTTTATTATTTGTATCGTTGTGATGGTTTTCCTATGGAGAATAAACAATGCTAGCACTGAATGTATTGCAACCGTGGGATGTCTTCACTATGACCCTCAAGAAATGGGTGGTTCTACCACTCCCTGCCAGCACACTCTGAATCACTGAATCACATTATGAACAGAGTGTAAAGAAACAACAGTGTTGACGTTCTGTCAAAGACATCTATGTTTTTTGTTACAGAGATGTCTCCTGAAGTTAGCATGCTAACCAACTAGCCCCAGCCCGTCCTGTCTCCTGACACCACTGTGTAGCTCGGAACTGATAGTCTGATAGCCCCGTAGTTTCAGCTGGGAGATGTAAAAGCAGCCAGTTCACCACTTAGTCTAATAAGTCAACAAAATAAACTGACAAAATGTCAAAAAAGGAAATATTTTGACACTGATTTCTGCTACTAAACAGAAAAATACAACTGTCTAAATTTAAGTTTCTTTCTTTTACAAAACAAAACTGACAAACTTAAATGGCCTTAATTGATTCACGTGCAATCATCATAGACACATGAGGCTTCATTGATACAGTCAGTCAAACTGATTCTGGAGCCTATTACTTGTATTTAAAGTATTAACAGCACTGCCAAGACAATAGTTAGCTGGAAGTCAAAGTCCAAACCTCCTCAAAATATCATAGCTGATATATAAGACAGACACATTGAGAGGAAAATGAAAGTACTGCCAGTTTTTACCATTACCTTTTTGTTTCGTCTTCCAAAAGCAAACAGCCAACCTCCTGACCTTACCTTAGTGCCAGCCCAGTCATTAAAAGTCAAGGTAAAGGTGCACACAATAAAGGTTTAATGATTCTTCTTTGAAGACAAACCTAATCAGTATGTTGATGTTCCCTCTGTACTTTTAAGTGTAAAAGTTGTGTGAAGACAGATTAGTTCAGTCAGTCTCTCAGTCTCTCTTACAGCTAATGAACATTTGGTACACAGGCTGTTTGGAGCAAATCAACACAATGTGACAACTTGCTTCACTTTCTGTCTGAACACACCCTAACATTGAAGCCTGTTGGGCGTGTAGTCTCTGCTGAAGGTAAATTTGTATTAAATTGTGGTTCTTGTGTGTCTTTGTGTTCAGCTGGGTGAAAACTACACATGGGGGCACGTGAAAGATCTGGTGAGGAAAACCAAGTTGAGGAACCAGAGCAGGCTGGGACTGACCTCCACCTCAATGAAGATGTCCTGCCCACAGCTCTACATGTGAGGAATACACTACAGACTACACATGTTGCTGTATATTCTCTATGAACTCTATAAACTGGAACAGGATCCAGGACCTCCCAGATTGGGGCCGACACCTATTTGATAGGATCAGGCAGCTTCTTTGTCACTATCGAAATCTGTAAATACAATGTGTGTAAATTTTAATGTTATCTATTCTCTTATTCTTTTAGTTCCCATCAGAGTTACTCGTAAATCCCTCGTTTGCCTTTTTTGGATGCATTTTAAATCTGATTTAAGAGAGAGAGGAAGAAAGAGCGGTCAGGTCATGCAGAGACACCTTAAGTGTGTGAGTTTGTACTATGCTGCCAGGTGGTTTCATGCTTCTTAGTGCGTTAATATTTTGGAAAATCAATCACAGTACAGCACACCTTTGGGAACAAAAAAACGTTGACATTTGAGCTGCAATGACTGATCAATGAATCGATTAGATGTCAACTATTAAATTATTCGACTTTTCGAATTTGTATTATAAACTACTCTGATAATCAGTTAATCAGTTTAATCAAGTTCTCTGATTTCAGCCTCTTAAATATGATTATTTTCTGGTTTCGTTCCTCCTCTGTGACAGTGAACTTAATATCTTTGAGTCGTGGACAGAACGTTCGGTTACGGGTGTAACCTTTGTTCTCTGAGTGAAGAGACTATCTCTCCACCCATTACATATTACATATGTATGGGGATCGACCTACTGGATCGTGCAACGTGGATGCTCTTTAAGACACACCGGTTGTACCGGCCACGCCCTTGATTAGTGTTGTATAAAACACCTGTGCTGGCATGGGACTAGTGCTTCATATTGATCGACACACGCCTCCGAGCGGCCCCTGGTGGAGAGATAGTCTCTTCACTCAGAGAACAAAGGTTACACCTGTAACCGAACGTTCTCTATCGTATCGAGACTATCTCTCCACCCATTACATATTACATATGTATGGGGAACCTCTGTAAGACACCCCGCGAGGAGGCCGTGCGGACCAAGCACAAGTGCAAATAGATAGATAGATAGATAGATAGATAGATTAAATGAACTATTTACACTATTTACAACCCCCCTCCCCCCCCCTCGCCGTAGTGCCCATGAAGTTGCCAGGCCCCTTGTTGAGTGAGCACGGAGCCCTGGAGTTGGCCCGTCTGTTTCTGTGTAGGCATGTCGGATGGCCTCTACAACCCATCTGGACAGTCTTGACTTCGACAGCGGTTCGCCCAAGCGCTCTGCCTTGAAGCATACAAACAGCTGGTCTGTCTTGCGTACCGAGTTTGTGCGTGTCATATAACACAACAGTGCTCTGACAGGGCAGAGGGCCGAGGCCTGATGTCCAGTTCCGTCGTCTTCCTGAGTGGGAGGAAACGGGCTGAGCTCGATGGTTTGGTTCAGATTTGCGTCGGAGAGTATTTTTGGAAGGAAGGCAGGGTTAGGCCGCAGGGTAACTCCACCATTCCCTGGAAGCAGCTTACAGCACTCCTGATGGACAGATAATGCGTGCAGCTCCCCCATTCTCCTCGCTGAGCAGACTGCTAGAAGTAGAGCAGTCTTTAGTGATAGCCACTTCAGTTCGACTGCCTCGATCGGCTCGAATGGGGCATGCCAGAGTGCCCCCAGCACTCTTTCTAAGTCCCATGGGGGCACCCTTGGCGCCTTAGGTCGCACTGTTTGTCGCTGGGCGCCCTTCAAGAATTGTGAAATGAGGGCACAGCAGCGTTCCGATGCTGCTGTGGAAATGACGATGTGGAAACGCGGGGGTCCACGTGGCGGACTTCGCACCAAGAGGTGAACTTGCCCCAACGGAAGGCATATGCCGCACGGGTAGAAGGTGCCCTTGCTGACTCCAATGTTTGGATGACTGGCTCTGGCAAGCCTAGGGCCCTTAATTCTGCCCTTTCAGGGGCCATGCCCACAGTTTCAGGCCCTGTGGGAAGGGGTGAAACAAGGTGCCCCGTGCCTGCAGCAACAGGTCTCTCCGAATAGGGAGCTCCCAAGGAGTTCCATTCAAGAGTGGTGCGATTTCTGAGAACCATGGCATGTGGGGCCAATTTGGGGCCACCGAGATCACTGCCGCATCCCCAAGCCGGATCCTCCATAAGAGGGGGTGGAGAAGGCTGAAAGGGGGAAAGGCATACAGCAGGCCTTGAGGCCACTGGTGAGCCAGAGCGTCCATATCGAGTGGTGGGTTGTCCCTCCCCAGGGAGTAGAACATTGGAGAGTGAGCTATCTCCCTGGAGGCAAACAGATCGGCTACTGCCGTCCCGAAGCGGTGCCAGATCTGCGCAACAACCTCCGGATGGAGCCTCCATTCTCCTGGCTGAGGGCCTCCCCTGGACAACAAGTCCGCTGCAGTGCTCAGAGGGCCCGGCAGGTAGGTGGCTCTTAGGGAAAGGAACCTTGGGTATGCCTATGTCCATAATTCGTGGGCCAGCTGCCCTAAGTGGGGAGAGCCCAGTCCCCCCTGCCTGTTGACCTAGGCTGCTGCCACTGTGCTGTCGGTCCTGACTAATACATGGCAGCCCTGCAGGCGTGGGAGGAATTGTAGGAGTGCAAGGTGGATTGCCTGGAGCTCGAGAGCATTGATATGTTGTTTCAACTGCTTGCCAGTCCAGGCTCCCCGGACTCCTAGGCCTGCGTGTACAGCCCCCCAACTTACCAGCGAGGCATCTGTTGCCAGGAGTTGCCGATGCATCACGGGGCCCAGTCTGTTGCCCCTCCCCAAGTTCTTTGGGCAGCTCCACCAGCGGAGTGCCACACAAAGTCGTCGTGTCACCAAAACCTTGGTGGACAGGGGAGACTGGGGTCCCAAGCCCAAGCTCAGCAGACAACGCTGCACCGGTCGCATATGCAAAAGGCCGAGCGGGACTATCTGAACAGTGGCTGCCATTAAGCCCATCAGACGGAGACACAGCCTCCAGCTCACCCTTGTGTTGAGGCGAAAGTGGTGGAGGCAAGCCCTTATAGCCTCTCTCCGCTGCGCGGTCAGGGAGATTGATGCTGCTCTGGAGTCCAGGGTCATGCCGAGAAACTGGGTGACCTGTGATGGTTCTAGGTCGCTCTTTTTCCCATTTATCTGCAGCCCCAATTCCTTGATGTGCCGCAGCAACCTGGAAACGTGGTTGCGGCACATCTGTTGTGTCTTGGCACATACCAACCAATCGTCCAAATAGTTGAGGACCCTGAGGCCTCGCCGACGAAGGGGTCCGAGGACTGCGTCCATGCATCTTGTGAATGTATGAGGTGCCAGAGAGATCCTGAAAGGGAGGACCATGAACTCATATGTTCTGTCCCCAGATTGGAACCGAAGGAAGCGCCAATGCCCTCTCCAAATTGGTAATTGAAAATAGGCATCTTTGAGATCGACTGTGGCAAACCAGTCACCTTGATTTATGGCCTGGCGCACTCTTGGAACTGTGACCATTTTGCACCGGAGGGGACGGAGATACTGGTTCAGGCCTCTTAAGTCTAGGACTGGCCGAAGACTTCCGTCCCTCTTGGGAATCGGAAAATAGTGTGAGAGGAACCCTGCCTGGTGGTCGGCCTTCTCCACTTCCCTGATGGCACCTTTGGAGAGGAGTGTTGCTACCTCTTTCTCTAATAGTTGCCTGTGGTGCTCGCCTCGTACTGTGGGCTGAGCCCCAGGCATTGACAGTGGGGGTTTGTGTAAAAATTGCAGCCGGTACCCCTGGGTCATGGTAGACAAGACCCATGGGTTGGGCCCTAGTGCTGCCCAGGCTTCTGCCCATCCCGGTTGGGGGCCTGGGTAGCTGGGGCTCGGCACACCGTCAGGAGCGGGGTGGAGGCCGTCGGCCCTGGCGCCGGCTGGCCCCTCTACTCCTGCTCTGCTGCTGGAATGTCTGTCCCCACTGATGAACCAGCTGCTGCCTAAGGTCCCCTGGGCCCCAGCTGGGTTGTGGCGGCACAGCTTGACGTGAGGGGGCCCGAGGGCGACGGCTTCTTTGCGGGTAGGCTAATGGGCCTGACAGCTCACTGGCATAGTGCCTGGCCTCTTGGGCCTGTTGCAGCATTGTTAGCGCCCCCGAACTGAACATGGCGGTGGGTTCAATTGGCAGCCCTGTGAGAGATGTATGATCAGCTGGCTGGAAGCGAGACTGCGTCAGCCACAGGTGCCTTCTTGCCACCCAAATTGAAGCGATCGCTTTCCCTGCTGCTACGGCCTGCTCCTTGACGGCTAGTGAAAGGAGAGAGGAGACAAGCTGTATTTCCTCCATTGTGGTCTCTTCCCCCTCAGAGAGATGGCACAGATATAGAGAAAGGATTGCTGTAGTGTTGGCTAGCTTTGTCTGGACTGCCATTGCACTGTGTGATCTAAGCAAAAAGCCATCCATTGTCCTACAGTTCCTGTTAGGACAGCTGGTTGGTCCTAAAGCTGACCCTGCTGGTGACATAAGGGCAGTCATGGACTGGTCAATTGGAGGGGGGCGTTCGCAACCAATACGCCCAGCCTCGCTCATATTTGCTAGCCGCCTGCTAACACTGGACCATCGGCAGGATCTTGCGGGTGTGCGGAACTGCGCCAGAACCACAGCCTCGAAGTCTGGCAGGAGAGGCACCCTTGCCCATGCCAGCCGTGGTGCACCCCTCTCCTCGAAGCGGGACGTAGGGAGGCGTGGATCCTCTGGTAACGTAATGTCTAAGGCTACTGCTGCTCGATTCAGCACCTCTTGTAGCTGGGAGACCGCAGGTCGCTCTTGCCCCCCTGAGCTGAACTCAGTTCTTGGGCTGGACCCCTGCCCTTGGCTTTCTTGCCCTGCTGTCAGCATGGCCTCGTCTCCCAAGGGAAACAAGGAGAGTACATCCTCATCTGTTTCCCCTCCTGAGTACCCTGGAGCTTAAAAGGAGCGGCAATCCTCTCTGTCGGGGGATTGCAGCTCCGTCATTTTTTGAATGGGAGTGGGGCTGTTTTCCGGCAAAGAAGTGGGCACGAGCCTCCCTTGTGCGCAGAGGCATTATAAAGCAATTCATGCATGCTGCAGGGTTTTCTCTGGCATCCTCAGCATGCTGGCAACCCAGACATGCTATGCACTTGTCGTGCCCATCCTCCATAGGCAGTGTGACGTTACAGGCCACGCACACATGAGTGGACGCACTGGCCATGATGGCAGACAACATCGGTCAACGGCTTTTCTATTACTATTTTTTTTTATACTTACCTAAAAACTATACTTACCTGCCTCTTTATCCCCTCTATTTACTTTTTATTTATTTATTTATCTTATCTTCCGTTGCAAATCTCACAAGATCACATGTGAGTCTTGCGTGATGACGTCACGCCTGGCCACGAGGGTTTGTTTACCTCGGAGAAGACAGTCCCCCCCTTGGGCTAGGCTAGCTTAGCTGTTTGTCGGTTTGGTCGTGGCTCTTTGATTGTCTACAGAGAGACCAACACCCGGAGCTGAAGCCTGTGTGTGCGCCGTACGGGGAAAGCTACTGAATGGGGGAATGTATGTGTTTGCCACACTCGGGAAAAGACAGGCCAATGCCAGCTGGAGCCCCTCCCTCGGTCGCGTTAACAGCACCAACGTGTGTAATACGCCGTACGGGGGAATGTATACACCCTGTTTTGACTGGGGGAACAGACTGGCCAACGCCAGCTGGAGCCCAACCTCCCTGGGTCGCGTTAACACACCACAGTGTGTAATACACCGTACGGGGGAATCACAACGAGCCTAACTTCGGCACAGTAGGCCCGCGTTGTTCAGTAGCCCTGCGGATACTTGGATAGCACTAGCTCTTAACAACGAGGGCTACACGGAATACAACCACCAGGGAGAAAGCCTTGAGACAATTCTCCCACTACTTAACTGCAACTTCAGCGACAGGTAAGCGGCTACAGTTGTACTCCTTTTAAAGTTTTATAGTCTATGTCTTTTGAGTCACACACGTCCGTGTGAAGATCAAAAAAGCACTAGTCCCACGCCAGAACAGGTGTTTTATACAACACTAATCAAGGGCGTGGCCGGTACAACCGGTGTGTCTTAAAGAGCATCCACATTGCACGATCCAGTAGGTCGATCCCCATACATATGTAATATATAATGGGTGGAGAGATAGTCTCGATACGATAGAGAACAAGACATTTGAAGACATCAGCTTGGGCTCTGGCAAATACTAACTGACGTTTTTCACCATATTTTGACATTATGTAGACCAAACCGCTAATCCAGTAATTGAGAAAAAAATCGTCAGATTAATCAACAATGACAATAGTCTTTAGTTGCAGCCAGGGTTGGAATTTCGTCATTTTAGGGGCAAGGCCATTTGGCCTTCACTTTTTTTTTTTTTTTAGGGGCACCAAGGCCACATGACAGGGCACAAAGGCCATTGAGTAAAATTCGATGGTTTTACCTTTCAGATTGATACCATAACATCCTAATTTATAATAAGACATGGATTATGTATTAAAACATTTTTTAATACCAATATCAAGTTAATGTTACATTAGAAAACAGTTTTTTTAAAGTACATCTTACAAAGGAATTACTACTTGAAAGCAATAAAACATATTATGTATTAAATCTTATATAAATATATCAATATCAAGTTAATAGTACATTGAAAAACTTTTTTTTTCAAATTACATCTTACAAAAGAATTAGAAACAGTGTGTGTGTGTTTGTGTGTGTGTGTGTGTGTGTGTGTGAGTGAGTGAGAGAGTGAGAGAGAGACTGAGTGTGAGTGAATGCAGTGTATTAGTTTAATCGGACTCATCACTTGATGACGGAGAATCTGACATCCGGCTAATTTTCAAAATAAAACGCTCCGTGTTGATACCAGCACAAAAACCTCAAAAAAGAGTCAAATACGCGCTCTTCTTCTAAGCCTTCAGTCGGGAAGACTTCGTGTTGTTGTGTTTATAACACATTCATATAACTGCGGCAGAGCTGCGCCATGGCGGACTCAAAACGCAGCTGGTGGGGGTTGCCGGATGAAGGCGACGGAGCAAAATCGTACCGGAGCCAGGGGCACAAAGGCCACTGTGGCCATACAATGATTTTTTTTTCACGGGGCATCAAGGCCATGGCCGCCGTGGCCGCCGTGAAATTCCCACCCTGGTTGCAGCCCTAGCTGACATGCAACCATGCGTACAACATGATTTTTGTTGAGTGAGCCGGATGTAAATAGTTCCTGTTTGACTTTATATTCATGCAAATATTCTGAGGTCATTTCTTTGGCTACCAGTGATTTTGTATTAATTCTTCTTTTTTTACAGTGCAATTGCTCCTATTGTCTTTTATTAAGTTGGAATGTCATTATGAAGCAGAGTTTGATACTTGATTTGATTTGATTACTTTAGGGTTTTTTTTTAATTATGACATTTTTGACAAATAAACATTAATACGAAATGCTGCTGTTTCTCTCAGCTCTACCAGAGCCTCTGTGAGCTCATTGTTTTGGGTGTCTGCCCCCTTAATTCCACTCTCATTCAATGAATTATTTTGAATTTGAATTAATTGCTCATTATTAAAAGAGTGTCTTTGTTTAAAGCAGACACCTCACTGACAGAGATGATTCTGGTGATTCTAATTTATTTTTACTTTAAATAAATATATTGCACTGTTGAGAGAATATACAACTCAGTATGCAGTTTTTTTTCCCACACCATGAAGACTTTCCAGTCAACAAGAACAAGATCACTGTGATGCAACAGAAGAGAATCACAATAATAGCTGGGTGCTGGGGTGGCTGTAGCTCAGGAAGTTGAGCGGGTTGTCCACTGATCACAGGGGCTGTGATTCTTGTAATGAAATCATTTTGTAGTAAAAGACATAAAGAAAACCATCCTGTTTTCTCTTTCCTTTAGATTAAATGTTGAATAATCTCAGATCTGTTTCCAAACTCACAAAGCCTAAAACTTTAGTGTCCTTTGTTTTAGTGGTGATATCTTGTTGTTTGGGGTTGAAATGGCACCAGCTCAAAACCTCTAAAAAAAGCTGCACTGATTTCCCTTGCTCGTGGGGCAAAACTTAAATGAGAGAAAGAATGCAAACTATTTGACTGCAGTGAGTAACAGCCAGAATGAGGGGAAAGAAAAGCATTTTTGGTGTGGTGACAGCTTCAGTGAATTTGGGCAGAAAGAAGAATTTGACAGGTGTAAAATGAGCTATTAGCTTCAGTTTTGCTTTTGAAAGGAGGGTTTTGAGTGTGGATGAACTGCGGCTTTTCTTTATTTGAGAGGTTGTACAGTGCAGGAATCTGACAGGAGGTCGAGGGCTCTCCCTCTGTCCTGACTTGGGCTTGGCACAGACCCGGAGGAGGAGAGGAGGGGTGGGAGAGTCAGGCCTGAGGTATGCCTGTAGAAGTGGGAGAATTTCCCCATGGACTGAAGCTGAGGCCTGGTGAGATATGGCTGCAGTGCAGGATTCATTAGAAAGAACATCACCCTCCTGCTGAGACATGCACGCCAGCCTGCTGCAGAGCTTCTGACCATGTAGACAAGAAATGTTTTCTCATTCTCCCAGGCTGAGCTGCCATGATGCAAACTGAGGGAGAAATACTGCCAACAGCCAGTAGCTCTCAGTAATAACTGTCTCCTCTTCTGTACAGGCCTGATCTGGGACCAGTAGAGCCTGCTGGCAGAAACAGGAACTCCATGATTGCCTTGGGCCATCAGAGCAAATTGGACTTTCCTTAACAACAGTAAAGATCCAGGTAGTGAAGACCACTTTTTAGCTTTCTTGTGGGTGTGTGTGGATGTGGGGCAGCAGGACGGTGTTTGTGGCATTGAGTAAAACAGAAAACAAAAAATACAGTGTGTGTTTCCCTGGTAATGAAGGAACATGTCATCCAGTGATAATATCAGCTTCACAATTTGAGTGAAAAGTTGAATCTTTGCAAAATGTCCATGAACATCAGAATATCTCAGTATATGGTTTGTCCCCCTTTTGCCTTAATGACAGCATGCACTCAAACTGTATTGACTCCACAAATTAGTATGAAACCTGCTGACTCATGTCATAGTGTGTTTGGAGGGTGAATTAATAATAAAAGAAAATAAACTGTCAACACTGACTTTAAACATGAAACAGGACATGAACCTTGGATGCAGGTGTATCACTAGGGCCGTGCAGGCCCACTGTCCTGGTTTAACACAAAACTAAGTGAGGCCCACACTACTAGACTGAGTTTGACTCTGGTGTAATTTACTGTCCATGTGTCTTCCAGAGTTCATCATGAAGGTGAGGAGACAGCACTTTGCTAAACTCTTCCCACCCCCTTTGTGTCCTCCTCAGATCAGACCCAGATGGGGAAGAGGACACCTTGAAGTAGCACACACATGATCCAAGACTGGAGAAGAAACAGGGAAGAAGAAAAAGAAGGTTACTATGAAGAAAGAAGAATGTGAGGGGATTAAAGGAGAGGACTCTATGAGGGATGCTGTTGCAGCATGTGAAGGACAATGAGAGTGTTTATGTAAGACTATAAAGGTACATTGTGGCGAACATGGATTATATGAGTTATGGTCTCATGAAAATATACTACATATAGGTTTCCATTAAGATGCTGCCAAACCAATTACATTCCAACTGATGTGAATCATACACAAGTTTAATTTTGTATGATGTTGTAATGTGTTATAGAAAAACATTTCTGTAGAGTGTGTGTGATGTTGTGGATAAAGTGTATAAAGAGTGTTAGAGATAAGCCCTGCAGCGTTCCAGTGTGTAGCTATGGATCACACATCATGTTAACAGATGAGCTGAAGATAACAGGTCAGACAGTCTCCTCCATCAAACAGCAGCCTGCCTTCACATTTACTTTTTTCATTTTCAGCCCTGATGATAGGAGGCTGCAGACAAACATCACTCTTGATGTAACTGTAATATACTCTGTATAAGTGGTACGTTGAAGTAACATGCTGAGCTTGTGTTTGACATGTTAAGCTCTGTGATTTATCTTCTGCTGCGTCACTGAAATTCTCTGGTCTTGTTGAGAACATGTTGCAGGTTATAGTAACAGAACAGAAAAGGCTGAGGGCAAGTCATAGGTATGCTTCAAATGAAGTACTTGTCAGATCATTTGTAAGCTATGAAAGCCCCATCGCAAAGCTAGAACAGAGGCAAGTAGCACCTGAAAAATGAGAAAAATGAAACGAGAAAAAGTGATGCCCAGTTTATTGGACTGGTGTGTGAAGGTGTTTCCATCAGGCAGGGTTTGAACTTTCCTCTAAATCTCCTTTTGTACATCCTTCACACAACAATTCCATCACGAGTGCAACACCATGAATGTCTTTGAGGCTGAAAATGTGTGCAATTAACCCTGTGTATTCCTTTCATCACATTGAGACTGCAGAACAAAACACACATTGACCTATCTCAGAGATTGGTTACTGTTAAGTATATTTGTAAAATTTGACATCTTTAAAAGGTGAAATCAGTGTAAACAGTGTGTTCAAACAGCTGCTAAATGTTGGCAGGTAAGACTTTAGCATTTTAGACACAGAAGCAGACAGGATGGTACAGCCATGCTGCCACAAACTGACACTTTTTACAAGGAAACAAATAACTTCATGTTTTCATTTAATGCTGAATTTACAAGATGAAGACATTAGAATTTTCTGTTGCCGCTTCGCAAAGTTTACCAAGTTTCCCCTCACTTAACAATGTTCAAAATTGTGTGATTTGTTTGTCGTCTTGTGGCCATTCACACTGTTACTGAGTGTACTGTTCCCACTACGTGTTATATACGTCCTGTATGTTAACGTAGATAAACAGCCAGCCAAACTCGGTTTTCACGAGGCAGGAAGCAAGCGCCTTGCTCCTTTATTTACAATTTCCGTTTATGACAGGTGAAAGACTGAGTAAAACTTTTATAGAAACAAAAAGAGAGAGAAAATATCTTTTATTAGTTACTGAGTTACTGAGTGACTAAAACACAGGTAGCGATAAGTGCTAATGTTAGCCATTAGGATAACAACAGGCGCTATATCATATGCAAATATGAAAGGTAAACGTCATTGATATGCTAATGTGGTAACAAAAGGCTTGAAACGCTATTAGCATGCTAACACAGTCAAACAATAGGCTAAAACACTTCTAGATTAGCATTAATGCTAGCGAAGTCAGTTAGCTACTATCAAAACAGATATGCAAAAAACGAACTTTTACTCTGTACAGAAAATACATCTAAGACACTTAAACTTGTGCTTTAAGGTGCTAAACAACCAAAACTTACAGCCATTGCTTTCGAAGGTGTCTAGACGAAGTTTAAGACACAAGGAAAACCTCCATCATGTTCATCAGAGCTTCGCTTGTTTACAACAACTCGTCTCTATCCCATAATGCATAGCATATCTCTTACAAGCCTTCAAAATAAGAGTACATCATGAAATAATGCAAAGCAATATAATATTATCACTTTTTTAGCTGTAAATAGAATCTTTATTTGATCACATATCATACAATGTACAACATAGTGAAACTGGTACTCTGCATTTAACCCATCCCAAGAGAGCAGTGGGCACGGGTCAACCCTCGCAGCCAGGGACCAACTCCAGATCTTAGTTAGTGCCTTTGGTCAAGGGTACCAACTGAAGAATCAACCTGTTTGTACATGTTTTGATGTGACGTGTTAAGATGACATGTCATACAAACTTGTTTGAAGCATACTGAGGCCTTCTGTCTACTCTGTCACTGACTGATGGAACTCGGTAGTTATTTAAACTTCACTGGGGTGAAAACCCTCTGCTGCTTTTGTGATGAATAGTTAGCATGAGCAGATCAAAGTACTCAAACTTTACTCCACCAAACTTTGTCAGTATTGTTTTTCAGTGCTTTTTACAGTCATGTTTCCTGTTGTCAGATGAAAATCTCGACATTTCAAAATTTCAGCTTGTTGGTTTTATGGGGCTACTGAGTTTCTGAAACTAAAGAAAAAGGGTTTTCCACAAAAGAAATAAAACTAGAATCCTTTTTTCCCCCAAAAAATGGTGTTTACTTGCTGGAAAGCTACAACAGTGTATACTCTTTGTATGACATTAGCTAATGACAGTTAGCAATGTACACACTAGCTGTGTCCAAATTCAGGGGCTGCATCCTTCGAAGGACCCAGCCTTTGTGGACTCCGAAGGCCGGGTCCTTCGGAGAGTCCTTCGACGGCCGCGCCAACCGTTGTTAAATTGGACGGTCTAGCCTTCGGAGTATTTCCTGGTTGCGTCACCAGATGTTCCCGCCCTTACCCTTACGTCACGATTTCTGCAGCCCAGGCCCGCGAAAGACAGATAATTAACAAAGACAGAAGAGTTGGAGACGAAGATGTTTGAGGCTTTGGATGTTTTAAATTTCTTTTTAATCTTCCTCATTTTGGAGGAAGAGGAGATGCGGGTCCGTCGGCGCCGCCGGCGGCTGGTGTATCTCCGGCTGAGAGAGGAACGTGGAGAGGTAAACCTGTTATTTGAACCCATAGTAATGTTATTATTATCATTATTAGGTAGCTAACAGTTAGGGGTCATTAACATACCAATACATTACGTTAATGCTAGACATATAAACTGTAGAACGGCACATATGGTTAATGCCATATAACCTTGACAATTGATTAATAGTTAAAGAACCCTGAGCTTAATTTAATATTAAAATATTTTGTCATGAATCATCAAAACCAGATTGAGAAGATAGACTGATAAGTGGATTGATAAACAGATTTAGTATTATCTACCAAAGCTCTAAAATGAACTAGAATTATCTTATTAACTAAAATTATGTAGCTATTGTCTAATTAACCATTTTTCTTCTCCTGTTCTGCCTCTCCCTTCCCAATCCAGACTAAACCCCTGTACTGCAGGGTCAACCTGGCTGTTCCCGTCCTCGACAGGTTTTTCGAGGACGGGGACACCAGGCAGGATTTCAGGCTGAGCAGAGAGTCCCTGGCAGTGCTGCTGAATCTTCTCAAACAAGATCGGAGACACGGATGGGGTGCCACAATAGAGACCTTGGTGTTCCTCTTCTGGCTGGCGAGTGGGGCGTCATACAGGGTGGTCTCAAGGGTGTTTGGGATGCCTCGCTCCACCGTCCACTGGATCGTCCACCGAGTTACTGGGGAGGTGGTGGCCATTCGCCACAAGGTCATCCACCTCCCAAAGACCGCTGAAGACCTGGCTGCAGTAACTCGGGGGTTTGCAGGGCTGGCAAGACACAGAGCTTTTTTAAAAGCTGCTGGAGCGATCGACGGCTGCCATGTGAGGATCAAGCCACCAAGCGGCCCTGATGGTCACTGCTACAAGAACAGGAAACTGTTCGCCTCCATCATACTGCAGGCAGTATGTGACCATCAGGGCTGCTTCGTAGACACGTACGTGGGCTGGCCGGGGTCGGTGCACGACTCCAGAGTACTCCGGCACAGCCCACTGTACAGGCAGGCTATCTACCCTCCTCCAGGGCACTTCATCCTCGCAGACGGCGGGTACCCGTGCCTCCAACATCCCCTCCCCCTCATCACTCCCTACAAGCGGCCTGTACAAGGTGTGGGACCCCAGCGCTTTAATGTCCATCATTCCAGGGCACGCTCTATCATTGAGCGTGCCTTTGGAATGATGAAGACCAGGTTCAGGTCCATCTTCCTGCAAGCGCTGGAGGTGCACCACACCTTTGTGCCTCAGGTACGTCATAACACAACAGGAGTCTTTTTTTGTTTCTTTGAGTACTGAAGCAGAGTAAATGAAAATTAATGAATATTTTTTTTCATTTCAGGTCATAACAGCTTGTGCTGTCCTGCACAACATCTGCCTGGGGGCAGGTGACATCATGCCCCCAGAGGACGAGCTGCAGGACGTCATGCCGGAGGATGAGGGGGAGGGGATGTTGGAGGCAGCCAGTGGTGCTCCATGGCGGGACCAGCTGTCTGCGGAGGTGTCTGCCCTGGAGGAGGTGATCCCTGACCACGACTATCTTTAGTTGGCAAGTAAAATAATCTTAAAGGCATTATTCCAATTTAAAGTGTTTGGTTGATAGATTTGTTTGTTGTAAGTCTTTATTATTATTATGCTCACATTATGAAATCATAATTCTTTCCTCTTTCTTAAAAAATTCTTAGTGACATGGCAGCCGTCGATCGAGTCAGCCCTGCAAACCCTGTTGATGGATGATGCGGTGGACAGTGGAGACTACACCCCCCAAACACCCTGAATACCACCCCAGATGATGTCCCACTGACACCAGGGTCTTTATTGTGGCATCCCATCCAACCCAGCAGCACTGCCAGGGACTCCTGCTCAGTGAGGAGAAGTGTGGAAGTGTGCCTGTGTGCCACACGGCCTTGACAGACTATTCCTGAGATATTTGTTGGCCAGTGCCGATTAATGTTTAATGTTTTTATGTTTGTTACATTAAAGTCTGTTTTGTTTCGAATCTATCGTGTACATTCATTTCTGTATCAACATTACAAAATAAACATTAACCCATTGGTGAATAACAACTATATTTAGTATGCTGAAGGTGCAATATGAGATAGAAAGTGAAAGAAAGGTTTGATGTTTTAAAAACCTTGTGAATACTAAATGGAATAGACAACGTGTGAAAAATGACAATATTTAATTAATTAATAAAATAAATAACAAACAATTATAACATTGAACAAATAGAACTAATTAGAACAAATGAACAGAATAAATGAACGTCAAAAGAAAAAATCAGCGCTCAGCCAAGCGCTCAAGGAGCGAGAGGAATCTGTCCATCCTGGCGCTACTCCTCTCTTCTGCCTCCCTCTGCAGCCTCATGTCCTCCCTGACTAGGTCTAGCAAGTCATCCTCCCTCTTCCTCTTTCTCCGCCCGGGCTGACTCTCCTCCTCCTCATCCTCATCCTCCTCCTGCTCAACCCCTCCACTTGGCCCTGGTGTGTAAGGCAACGAGGCAATCAGGACGGGGGGGGGCAATGGACGGCCTCTGTCCCAACACCTCGTCCATGAGGACAAACCAGGGCCAAGTGGCAGCGGTTGGCTTCCCGCTGACCCCCTCTCCACTCGCTGGATATTTGCAATCCTAAGGCAGTGGAAATCAATCACGTCAGCAATTTTCAGCAAAGTATTTATTAAATTGTATGGTAAAACAAATAAAATGTAGTTTCCACATCATCATTCACACCTGCACCTACCTTATATTTTTTCTTTAAATTGTCCCACTTCTTTTTTGCCTGCAGGGGCCCGACCTTCCCCTGCAGGCCCATTTTTTCTATAATTATTCTAAACACAGAGAGAAGCAAGAGAAAAGGTCAACACAGGATCACATTAACACAGGGATGCAAAGATTTACAAAAAAGTGACATCAGGACACTGACAAATGGGCAATTTATTATTGCCTTACCTCCACCCAACAGCAGCGGAGTGCTTCGCCCCTGTGAATAAGTGGTCGTTCTGACCTCTCAGGGCAATGAATTTCTCCGTCTGCTCCTTGCTCCCTAAAACAAAATGACATGTAAAACACGTGTTGTGTTATGTCAACAGACAAAAGGGTTCTGATACAGCAAAAATATAATAATAATTATTATTATAATTGATGATGATGATGATCCTAAACTTAGCTCTTCATTCAATCCAAACGTTTAACTAGACTTTACAGTTTTACAGTTTGGAAATAAAGCAGGGATCACAGCCTAATCTAAATTTGTTCATCTTGGTCCATTTATGTACACGAAGTAAAAATAAAATCTCCTCACAATAAGATATTAATAATAAGTCAACCTGAACGTCTAACATTTTGAAAGTGAAGGCTTTTAAGGCCTTACTTCTAACGGCATAATGCTAATTTATGCCGTATGCTAATGCATTACCAGCGTCACGTATTTTAACTGAAAGTTAAAATTTGGAGGTTTTAAGGTCCCCTGAAGTTTAACATATCTGGCGTTGGATGTTCAAATGAGTAAAAACCGAGTATAAACCCAATACTTACATTTATATGTCATGTCCGCGCCACTTGATGTCGCCATTGTTCTCTTTTCCCTCTTCTTTTTCGGGACTGAGCAGCGGCGCGCAAAGGATCTTGGGATATGGGAGGCCGCGAAGGATAGTAGCGGTGCGTCCTCCAGAAAGAGGGAAAAGAAGGCTGCATTTGTGGGCTGCATTTGGAGGAGCCTTCGAATTTGGACAGCCTTCGCGCAGCGTTGTGACATAACTGGCCTTCGAATGCGCCCTTCGAAGGATGCAGCCCCTGAATTTGGACACAGCTACTGATTGTTCCAAAACCTTTCCATAAACTGGTTATTTCTGTTATCTTCCCCCAGACTGCTCCCTGTTTCCATTTGTCTCTGGATGTTCAGAAATTGCGTCAGAAACAAACTCAAAGTTGAAACATTTCAGCTCTCAAGATCTCACCTTCATCTCAGTTTGTGTGCTCCAGGGGAAATTTCCACTTATGTCTTTGCATTTACTTAATATGCAGTTAAGCTGCACCAAAACTTTGCCTTAGATTCAGTGTGAACACACTGTATCAGCTGACGATGAAGAAGGCATCTGCTGTTTCTCTTGGGTTGTCTATAGATTTATATACATATCTTGGTGAACAGTGAGGCAAAGTCAACATAGAAACAAACTGAATATTGCAAAGTTACTATTTCTGCTATTTGGTGTCAAATGAAATGCTGTGTAGCTCATTAGCATTATCTGAGCAACCTATATTATAGAAAAAACACACTCATTGCAGGATCACTGAACCTTGATGCCAAACTTAGATCAGGTCAAGGTCACACAGCAACAAACACCACAACAGAGCTGTGCAATTCCATCATCAGACAGGAAAACTTAGTATCATCTTTCAAATCTCTCCTAAAAACTCACCTTTATCTTATGGCTTTTTTGAACTGATGGTATTTGTTGCTCTAATATGAATGTTTTATCTTTTTTTTTAATATCATAAACTTCTGGATCTTATTTGCTTTTACCACAGGTTTTTATTGTGAAGCACTTTGTAACTTTGTTTTTAAATGTGCTGTGTAAATAAAGTTAGCGTTATCACTATTATAGGTGTGACTACCTCAGCAATACTGTTGGGGTATTTTGATGCCAAGGGATTTTTAATCGTGTGCTGTTACATTGTACTCAGGCTTTACTGCAAGTCTGATCAGTCAGTAAAAGAAGGGATGTATGTTGAATGCAAACTGTATTTGTGTAAATTATAGCTGATGTTTATCTGTATGGCTTCAGACTACTGTATATGTATTGTATGTTGCAGTATGCATATTGCATCAATATTCAAATGTATTTTTAAAAATATTGTAATATGAAATGAAAATATTCATGTGTGATATATTTTGCTTCCGTGGCATGTGGAATAATATTACAGTGAGGTAAAAACAAAAAGATGATATGACTGAAATTGAAAGAGAAATTATGTTTCCTTTTTGTCCAGTGCACATTGGTAGCCTTACCTTTCTTTACAGTGTGGCACACAATGAAACCATCTGAATAGACTAGAAACAAAGATGGAACTAAAGGCAACCATGTAAGAGGGTCAAAGGTTAACAGTCCATTTTCTTCCTGTGAGAAATACAATATTGTGCTGTAGGAATGAGTCCTTAAACTGAGAAATAAGTAAGCATCAGTTAATTACTGTCATACGTGTCCTAAAAGCAGCAGTTGCTAACACGTGTTTAAATGAGACTACAGAGGTTTTGGGGACATTGAACGTCATGGAGACTCATCTACTCACTACTTAGAGTTGGAAGCTTAGCGTTGATGTTGAAGTCATCAGATCACGATGTAGTTTGATTACAGTCTACCATTAGCGTTTTACTTCTGCCGATTGTATTTACTCTTCCTACTACTTCCTGCTCTCAGACAAAAGTCATACATATAAATAACGTTCATCTTTGTGTCAGTTATCAGTTATGAGAGCCTTATGCATGCCAGTGTTCCATAAATGCCTATATTGTTGTAAAACTACTGTGAACATGATCATCAGTCTTGACTGTCCTCAAGTGGTGACAGCAAGTAACTACAACCAAAAAATATTATGACATGATATTTATGCAGGCCACTGAGGACAGTGCTTTGCTCAAGGGCAGTGGATATGATAACGCCTAACAGTGACTGGCAATGACAGAGACACAGTGATGGCCCCTATTTATTAACTGAGACTAATACAGTAGTATTGTAGTTAATCACTGTGACCACTGAGAGGCACAATTTCTGCCTTTATCACTAAAGCCAGAAGCAAAAATAACAACAGTATTTATACTAGATCAGTTATATCTGATTCATATGTTCATCATCAGTGCAGAGATAACTGTCTACACTGGCACTGATATTGATATTGGGAATTAACTTTTCTTTTTGCCTTTCTTACAAATAGGACATTTAAAGATACAATATGTATATATAGAATTATCGTCTAAAAATGTTAAAATGAACTAAATTCTCTACAGAATGTGATGAAATAAGTGTTCAGATGTTATGTCAAGGATGTCTATATATTATGTTGAATTGATATCTACCTAAGTTAGCAGTCACTTCAGTAACATGCTGTCTCCTATTTTTTAGAGTATGAATTATGAATTCAAGAGGGGGGTAATTCTTTCTTATTGCACCTTTTAAGTTTCTGATAGGAAATTATCAACTGGCCCATTGTCAGGGAGTGGTGATAAGAGGGACCTAAATCCTCCTTCTGAAAAAAGTATTACTGCTTATTATTAATTGTTACTTTTCCATTTTGACAAGCATTGTTTCACATGTATGTAGGCCATAGTACTTAGATCAAATTGATATAAAAAATACATATGTAAAGAAATACTTTTATAAATAAACATTGTATTTAAAAGATTTAGTTGTGTGTATTTGTCTATGCCTTGATGCTTGATGCTGAGTTCTTCTGTTAACCCCTTTCCTGTATTCTCTCAGTGAATACACATACATATGTTCTGAATGTAGAACAGTGATGCTCTCTGTTGTCTGCTCCCACCTTCAGATTTCCCCACCATACCACCCTCTTTACTGTGGGAATGACAAATATCCCAACAACCCAACAGACACTCAGAGACCTCTGTGGCAGAATTCCAACTTTGAACAGACTGGACATTTTTCTTTGCAATGAGGATACTGTTCGTCAGAATCCACCTCCAGAAGAATTCAAGAACAAATGTGTTCACCCACTGGGTCATTACACCCAGTGCAGCATGTAACATGGTAGGCAGGCAAAAGGCAAGATGTTATATCAGTTGCAAAATATTATCTGTTGTTATAGCACAGGGATGCAACAAGAAACAGCAAGCTACCCGAAGTCAAAAAATAAATAAAAGAATAGCATCATCATATAACTGTGTAATGAAGGCCATTGCTATATAATTCAATGAATAGAAAATCATATTAAATATACTCAGGTCAATAAGAGACAGGGCTCTAATCATTAGGATTTTATATCTTAATCTTATCCATACTCTTATTAACCAGACCATCTTTGAACTGAAGCAGGAGTTACCATCTTCCTTCATACATAAACCTGTTATCCACTGACCACTCGCGCCTTTGTTCTCTGGAGGACAGTGGATTACATAGAAGGTCTACACTAAACTAACATTACAACAGGCTGACCAAAGACAACAATTGGTGAGTGAAACATCCATAATTAAAATTTTTAATTTTTGGTTTTATAGAAATCAGTTGTGAGATTAATCTGATGTTTAACTCCATATTTACCCAACTCGGCACCAGTATGTGTCACTGCCTGCGTCATTGTAGATTCTTTGCTGTCAGGCTGTCATTGTCCATCGGCAGGAGTGCTGAAATGTTCATCCATCAATGCACTTTTAGCACCGCATGCTGTTTCTGTGATGAAACATTTGAAGGCACTGTGAGCCAGGCTGAAGTAAAGTACAACAGCGTAAAACCAGAGGTTTAACATCTAAAGTTCAGGCCTGTAGCTCTAGAAAGGTAACATGCAATCACGTTAATCAGTGAATCAGATGATTGATCACAGAATGTTTTGTTTGTCGCAGTGCAAAACGATACCAGCTGAAACACTGGAACCTTCCTTTTCCTGCAGCTGCCAAAACAGACCAAACTCAACTGGTGCACGCATATTCCTAATGAGAGGATGTCATATAACATTACGTACATTTTTGTCCCTCTACCTTTTAACCCAACATGGCGCCAGTGTCATAAAGTTCCATACTGTAGCAAAGTGATGACTAAGCAAAGAAAAAGCATTGGGACAAATTCTAATCCTACTTTCACAGCCCTGTTTGGTTGATTGTTTCTCCAGCAGTCTGGAAAAAGTTGTCACTGAGCACACCGGACATATTTGAATAACCACACTGTCTGATCGACAAAGTCTTTTTATTAAATAAAGCTTCAGAAAGGGTGGGGAAGATGACCATATTAAAATGCATTATATTAGAGGCAGTTGGTAGTATGGAATAGAAATGGAGTATATTTGTATTCTCTTAATAGCAAGTTGCAATGAATAAAAGTAAGCCGTACAGTAGTGAACATCAAAACTTCTGCTGAGGCAAAAATACACTCATGCAGTACTTTGTTGTCACATAAATCCTAAATGCAGGCATTGCTTAGGACGTGATATAAATGCAAGTTCCAGGTTCTTTCAAGGCCCTCATTGAGGGTGGAGTCAGAGGTTTGAAACCAAAGGTTTCTCAGTTATTATTTGTGTGATTATATAATAATAAGGATGAAACAAGACAACAGAAAAAAGGATGACAATGTGTATAGTGGAGCAAAAAGAAAAGGATGAACATTACTGTCCTCACAGCATGTTACCTGTTAGTCACAGTTATATCACAGTGATGTGCTCCATCGGTACGGTAAGCTGCTGTGAGAGTGAAAAGCCAGAGGCAAGTTTTAGGAGTTAGCATGCTAACCCACAGCAGCTTCAGATCCAGATCCAGTGATGCTGCTTGGATTCAATATGATCACAGTCCTCAGAAGTCTTTATCCCAGCCAGACAGCTCATCAGGAGGCTCCTCTGTGTCAGGAGGAAACAAATCGAAGTGACTGTGATCCATCAGCCCCTTCAGCTGCAGAAACAAGAAAAGTCATCATCAAACCATGGCATTTAGTCAGCACAGGATCATTCACAACTTGCTCAGTGGCAGAGCTGGAATTCCAAAATTACAAGTACAATAATATTTACAAATGAAAAGTTTCCATACAGTTTTGACTGTCAGAGACAGTTTGGTCACTTTCATCCATTTGGCCACAATAATGAGGTACGTTTGGAGAAGTAGTTGGGTTAGGGTTCCAAATGGATGAGCCATGCCCGGTGTAGTAACCAGTAATATAAGAAATAAACATTTTCTTATTAGTTCAGTTTTATATAACAGTGAAAGCTAGCTAAAAAAATAAATGATAATAGAAGGTGGGTTGCTACGTCTGTGCTACTTGGTACGTTCGTGGGACAAGGCATGTCCTCTGAGTTCAGTTACTCATCTTTCTTGATATTGTTCCTCCTTATGTAGTTCTGGGAAGAACTTTTAGTCAGAGGAGAAAGATCTTCACTGGCTGCTTTTGTTCTGCCTAAACAAACTAAATAAACAAACTCTCTTTCTTTTCATGACTGAATAAACAAACTAACCTTAAAGGACAACACAATGTATACTGTTTTACTTTATATTTGGTGGACCTGCCACCTTTTTAGCTTCAAACAGTGTTCTGGAGACCTTATTTTCCACTGCGAACAGCTTGTTTATTCAGTTATGGAAAAAATACATAAATGTTATATTACCTCATTAATATTGTAAATATTAAAATTCTGAGTTTGAATTTCTTCTCCAAAACTACATAGTGCCCCTTTAAGGTCAGAGGTCATTGGGTCTGTGTGTGTCTGTGCACCCCAATACAGGCACAAAGAACCTGTCGATTAAACCATCAAATTGTTTCTAAAATAATTTTGTTTATTCATATTCCTGTCTTCGGTCCTCTACAGCTGAAAACAGACATTACCTGAGCTACTGTGAGTTAACAGTTTGGGTCAAACATAGAGAACGTAATCAATGAAGCCAACCAGTCAGAGGCGGAATAGGGCGGCTCTTATGAGAACTATGGTGGGAACCATAATAACAGGAGTCTGTCTTCTTGAGCATTATGATTGCACCCTCTGCTGTTCAAACAGAACAATACAATAACGAGGAGAGATAGAGAATGCATTTATACTGATATGAGCTCTATGAGCAAAATACCCAAGTGATATGCTTGTTGATGTCCTAACAATCCCACAATGGTATCACAGCCTTTTTTAAACATGATATCATGAAATTCGGTATATCGTTACATCCCTAGTAAATACTGAAGAATACTTGTTTCATTTTTGCTTTGTTTGATTTGGTCTAGCACTAGGTCATTGGTAGCTACAGTGTTCAGCAGTGTTGAGGAGAGCCAAAAACATGAGAAAGAGGCGCAGGAAGAGGGAACAGACAAGAGCAAATTTCTTCAAAGACCCCTTCAAGTTTGTGAAGGATCTGTTCACAAAAGAGAAAAGAGGCAAGCTGGTAGCATCGAAAAAAGAACTTGAAACCCACCAAAGGAAAACCCACATTGACAGCGGACAGCCTGAACAGATTACCCTTCCACTTGACATGCCACTAATACATCCCCAAGAACACCAGCTGGACGTCAGCCCTCCTAACCCCTAGATTCCTCCAGATACCTGTCCGGTCCGGCTCTGCTCCGTCACAACTCTGCCATGGCAGCGGAGCTGATAGGTTTCACTCTAGTCTATGTGTTAACTTCCACTGGCTTCACTGCATTGCATATCTGCTGATACGCAGGGCTTCTATTTCTGCCGGATGCCGGAGGACAATGCAGCAATTCGGCCAAATTCAGCACAAAGCAGACAGGAAGTCAGACACCGAAACAACAACATAACATCCGGTTAATTTTCAAAACAAAACACTCCGTGTTGATGCCAGCACAAAAATCTCAAAAAAGAGACAAATACAAGCACTTCTTCTAATCCTTCGGTTGGGAACACTTCTTGTTGTTGTGTTTATAACACATACGTATAACTGGGGACACGCGTGATTATGTAAATATCGTGGGAACTCCTTGGTCTCGCAAGTCCAGCTGTCCAGCGGTGCTGCGCTGTGATTCCAGTGGCATCTTTGGGTAAGTGGGGTGAAGTGAAAAGAACTGTATGTTGGGCAAGAGCCTCATCCTCTTTGGGGCCCAACGGGATCCCATACAGGCTCTACAAGAATTTACCAGTCATTTTACGATCCTGTGGAGGCTGATGAAGGTTGTGTGGCAGAAACAGGCCATAGGAGGAGGGCAGGAGGCATCCTAATTCCAAAGGAAGAGGACTCGGCTGCCATCAGCCAGTTTCACCAAATCAGCCTCCTGAATGTTGAAGGAAAAATCTTTTTCAGCATAGTGGCTTTCTACCTAGAGGGGTTTTTGACACGTCAGTGCAGAAAGCTGGAGTTCCAGGCGTCTCTGGGTGTTTGGAGCATGCAGGCATGATATGGCATCAACTTCAAGCCGCTAAAAGAGATGAAAGAGATCAACACGTCATGTTCCTGGACCTCGCCAATGCGTTTGTCTTGGTTCCTCACAACGACCTTTGGACTCAACTTCTTCACCCCCCCTAATAAAACCTACTTCCAGTATCTGCACAGCTATGCCTAATGATAGCAGAGTACACCACTGCATGGCGACATCTGGAAATAGGTATGATGGCAGCATGCACCATCTCACTGCTAGCCTTCAGCATGGCAATGGAAGTTATCATCCGAGCATCACGGTGTGTGGTGGGAGGAGAGCAAGTAAAAACAGGCCTCCGGTTCCCTCCTATCAGGTCATACATGGATAACATGACCACATTCACCACAACCAAGGCATGCTCCAGGCAACTGCTGAGAAAGCTGCAGGAGAACATCGAGCGGGCCTGGATGAAAACAAAGTAGAGCAAGTCCAGGAGCATATCAATATTCAGCCATCAGCGGCCTTGAGAGTATTGACAAGTCCTGGCTCCCTGGCAGGTTGAAGCTCTGGTGCCTTCAATTCGGTCTCCTACCCCAGTTAATGTGGTCAATGCCAATCTACGAGGGCCCAATCTCAAAAGGTGACAAGCTGGGGAGGTTAAGCTCATTCATCAGAATGATCAGTGGCTGGGTCTCCCAAGAGCCTCATCAACATCTATGGAAAAAAGGCATCCTGGAACTTACCATCTCCAGTCTTTCGGAGGAGTACAAGCAGCAAGTTGCACAAAGGACGTTTCTCAAGCAAAGCAAGGGCAGTGGATCAGATGAGAGGGAGTTGAGAAGAAAAAGATCTCCTGGAAGGAGTTGTGGGACATGGAAACACTTTGAACGAGCTACATCATACGAGCCACATATGATGTCCTGCCATCTCCCAAGAACCTCAGCCAGTGGTACAGCGAAGACCCTACATGCCCCTTCTGTCGATCCCCAGCAAACCTGAAACACATCCTTGTTGGCTGCAAAACAAGCCTTACACAAGGCCTTACATATGGCTGCAGAACCAGGTGCTGAAGTGCCTAGCAGCTACACTACAGAGCAGAGGGACAACCATAAACACCCTGCCTCCTCATGCTGTCATCCCAGCCTGCATCGGCAGGAGGGTTTGCATAAAGGTGCAAAACAACACAAGGTTCATACTTCCAATCCAGAGGCAGGGCGTCTGGGAGTGGTCAGGCCTGAAACAGAGGCTCTGCTTCCCACTTGAGATTGCCATGACCAACCTCAGGCCACACTCATGCTTTGGTCCACATCTTCGCACCATCTACATCATAGAGCTTACCGTGCCCTGGGAGGACGCTGTGGACGAGGCCTTTGAGCGTAAGAGGCCTAAATATGCTGCCTAAATATCCTTTTCTACGCTGGTAGCCAGCGCAGAAAAACATGGCTTGAAAGCTAGTGTTCATCCAGTGGAAATTGGCTGCAGAGGATTTGTAGACAGGTCAACCACCAGGCTACTTCAGCACATTGGAATTTCTCAAAGTTGGACAAACACACCCAGATAATGCAGTTGGATATCGATTTACTCTTTTATGTATATGCCTTAATCGGACCTTAACTGGCCTTGGCGTTCTGCGCATGCACCACAGTCCGCACTGGGCATTGACCCAGAAGTCGTCCATGGCATAAATCCGTAGCAGGAAGCCGGAAAAACAAAAGAAGACATCTACAGAGGTATTAATACAATATATATTATGTAATGTACTGTAATGGACAGATTGCCAGTGTAGCAGTATAAAGTTGTGTATGGTGGGTTTCAGCTGTTTGGCTCTTCCCAGCCAACTGCTATGGGAGAGCACCTTATAAAGGCAGGCAGAAGGCACCTGGTTGTCCTCTTGCTTGATGGAGCCTGGGTCATGTCACTTCCTGGTGCCCTCCACTTCCTCTTTCGTTTGGTGGCAGGTAGGCTGGCGGCAGCGACTGCAGTGTGGTCTCACGCTGTCCATCCAGTTGTTCATTCTGGTTATTTTATTTCAGAGGCTCGCTTGGGTGTTGCTGCTGGCTGCACGCTGCTCACCGCTCACTGTGTGCCCCTCGCTGTCCGCTGCTGGTCGCCTTGGTGTAGCCGATTGCTTCGCTCCATGCCGTGCCGACCGGGATTGCCTGACCAGTATGTAGCACAGTGACCTTAGCTTCCTCCTCCAGCCATTTGTAAGTTGCTCATATCTGTTCTTTTATTGTAGGGTAAAGATACCTGTGTAGCGGCACAGCACCCGCTAACCTGTCTGCAGGAAATCACTGCTGCTTTGCTGCTTTGCCTCGCTGCTTTGCTGCCTTGCTTCGTTGCTATTGCTTTGTCTCATTGCTTGGCTTCACACTGCTTCGCCTCCAGACTTTTATTTGCACACGCTGTCGCGGTGCTCAAACGCTGTCTGCCTGGCTCCCGGGTGCTCACTACAGCTGGCTAAGCACTAGCTTCTGCTCCTTCGTCCAGGTCTTGTTTCAGCGTTGCCGTGGCCGAATTGTTGCTCGGCTACACCGTATTGCTGTGTATTGTCAGAGCTGTCACCTCTTAACCTGTGTGTGTGTGTGTGTGTGTGTGTGTGTGTGTGTGTGTGTGAGTGTGTGTATGTGTGTGTGTGTGTGTGAGAACAGTGGGAAAGTTTATTTTATTTTCTTCGTGATTAGTTGCTCTTTATGGCATTTTCTTTATTTTTCTTCTGTAACAATTGGTTTCACTGCAACCTGTAATTTTGACTATTATGTTGGCTTTAGGTTATTTTGGTCCTTGCGAGTTGCAGGTAAATTTAATTTGCGATTACGTAGATTTTGTTAATTCTATTTGATTTGCTATTGTGTTAATTATTAGAGATTTCGTATATTTATTTTCTTGATTTCTTATGTGTGTTTTGTGATAAGTTGCATCTAATTTCTTTTGTTTCTCACCTGCTGTCCTCTGACTCCCCCCATTCAGGTGCTGAGCCTAGGGTGGCGGATTGGTGTTCTGGTGGCGGTGTTCCTCTTGTGTTAGCACTTATTTTTGGGTTGATTTTGTTTCACTTTTATTTACTTCACGTGTGATGTTCCTGGGATCCCCTTTGTTTTGGACCCATCTGCCCATTAACTCTCAGCCCTGATTGGCTCCCCTTTTTGCCCCAGTGAGTGACTTCATAATGTTGGAGCTTTAAAGATTTTGAAATTTTACTAATAAATAATATTTTTGTAACCAGAAATGCTGTCTCTGTCTCACTTGTAAAACAGACCTGAGTGCCTTCTTTGGTTGAGAAATAGTCCTTTGAACAAAGGGGTCCCTGGGTGAAACCCCCAGGATGGCGTTGTTTGCTGTGAAATTCATTCTTAATCAAGTGCTGCCCAAAGCACGCTCCTCGTGCTGCCACACCAGCAGTTCCACTCATGGACACTCAACCAGATGTTGTCGGGCCACTGCTGCAGAAATGGCCCACAGTTTGGACAGAGTCCACCGGTGGAACCAAAGTCATCAAGCACAAGATTCTGACTACAGATGAGCTGCCTGTGCGAAGGAGAACGTACAGGGTGTCACCGCAGAAGCAAATGGTTATAGCTGAAAAACTTAAGAAAATGCTCAACAATGGCATCATAGAGCCTTCCTCTTCTGCCTGGGCCTCCCCAGTGGTCTTGACCCTGAGGAAAGATGGGACTCCCCATTTCTGTGTAGACTACAGGGGAGTTAATGCTAAAAAACATCACAACGCTTATCCAATGCCACTAGTGCATGAAATCCTGCAGTCCATGCAAGGAGCCCAGTATTTCAGCTCTCTGGAGTGGGTACTGGCAGGTGGTGATGGATGAGGATAGCATCCAGAAGACCACCATGATTACGCACTTTGGCTTGTTCCAGTTCAAGGTCATGCTGTTTGGCTTGAAGAATGCTGGTGCCACTTTCCAGTGGTTGATGGAATGTGTCTTAGGGGATCTGAAGGGCAGAATCTGCTTCGTCTATGTTGATGACAATCATTATCTTCTCCAGAATTCAAGAGCAACATCTGCAAGATCTGAAGGCAGTGTTCCAGAAACTGCACCAGGCCCATCTAACACTGTATCTAAAAAAATGCCATCTCCTACAGACTCAACTCATCTTAGATACCTACCATAGATGATATTAGATCACTTTTATCCAAAGATCAGAATCTCAATTTTATCACTACAGAACCTTTGATTTTACATGAGGAAACACTAGAGAAGTTTGTCCTTGTTGATGCTGAGATGCTTGGCAAAGTATCTTCCCAAATAAAACCAGCAACCTGCATTTTAGATCCCATTCCCACTTCCTTTATTAAAACATTTTATAGCTCTTTTATAGATGATTTACTTAACATTGTAAATTACTCTCTTCAGATGGGTGTCTTTCATACAGCACTTAAAGACAGCTACAGTGAAAACCCCTAATGAAGAGAAACAATTTAGATCCCTCCATACTTAATCATTACAGACCAGTATCCAATCTACCATTTTTAAGCAAAATTTAGAGAAACTTGTTTTTAATCAGTTTAATGATTTTATGATCACCAACAAAATCTATGAAATGTACCAATGAGGTTTTAGGACAAACCATAGTACTGAGACTGCACTAGTAAAAATTGTAAACGATCTCAGGTTGAATTTGGATAGGACGAAACCATCTATTTTAGTACTACGTGATTTAAGTGCAGCCTTTGATACAGTAGACCACTCAATTCTTTTAGACAGACTCCACAACCAGGTTGGAATCTCTGGTACTGTTTTTAACTGGTTTAAATCTTATCTCACTGACAGTAATTTTTTTGTGAGTATGGAGGGATACTCATCAAAGAGATACAAAATTATCTGTGGTGTCCCCCAAGGCTCAATTTTAGGTCCCACACTTATCACACATCTATAAATGTTGCCACTTGGGAGTGTCATCAGGAAGCACGGCATTAACTTCCACAGTTATGCTGATGACACACAGCTGTATATCGCCGTGTCTCCTGATGACCCTGATTTAACTGTATTTTAGATATCAAGTCATGGATGGCAAAAAAATTTCTTCAGCTCAACCGGGACAAAACCAAGGTCTTATTTATTGGTTCTGAAGCTCAAAGACAAAGGGATTAATATAAAATTGAATGCCCTGGTGTTAAACCCGACTAACCAAGTAAAAAACCTCTGAGTTATTTTAGATTCAGACCTAAGTTTTAACCCACACATCAGAAACATAACTAAGACAGCTTTTTATCATCTAAAAAACATTGCCAGAGTGTGACCATTCCTTTCCAAAGCCAGTACAGAGACACTAATGCAATCACCTGCCGCATTGATTATTGCAACGCTCTACTTTCTGGTCTCCCAAAAAAGAACATAGCTCAATTACAACTACTCCAAACTCTGCAGCACGGGTGTTGACTAAGACCAGAAAGAGAGCACACATCACACCAATTTTAAAGTCTCTGCACTGGCTACCTGTCTGCTTCAGGATTGATTTTAAGATCCTTTTATCTTTATCCTTCTAAAGAAGGCCCATTCATCCAGATTGTCTGAGCTGGAGCGCAAACTCTCAACATTGGATAACTTATTACAACAACAATTTGATGATCAGGTTGCATTACAGTATGACCTGGTGAAAAAAGACATTAATGCTATTCTAAAACGGCGCGCCGAGTTCTTGATACATAAAACACGCCAAACATATTATTTTAATGGAGCCAGACCCAGTCATTTACTCTCGCTAAGGCTGAAGGCTAATGAACATTTCTCTGACATCACCTCCATTAGATCCAATGACGGTCATATGTTAACAGAACCCTCCGAAATTAATGCTTCTTTCTGTGGTTTCTATGCTGACTTGTATAGCTCAGAGGTTTCTCACGATAAAGATGCATGCAACAAATCCATCCAATTACCCAGAATGACAGACGATGGTTCCCAAAGTTTAAATGCCCCTATTACTTTAATGGAGCTTAATGGAGGCAGCAGCTGATGATATGCACAGGGGTAAATCACCTGACCTGGATGGGATCCCCCCAGAATTTTACACAACTTTCTGGCATAGTCTGGGCCCCTTACTTCTTGATATGATACAGACCTCCTTGGAGAAAAGCTCCTTCTCCAGAGATGTGAATATAGCTATCATTTCACTGTTGCTAAAAAAAGATAAAGACCCTTCTGAATGTGCCAATTATAGACCTTTATCCCTTTTAAATGCTGATATAAAAATGTATGCTAAGCTCCTTGCATGTAGGCTCCAACCTTTTATGACAATACTTATTAATTGTGACCAAACAGGATTCATTAGATCCAGGCAGTCATCAGATAATATGAGAAGATTAATACATATCATACACAGGGCCTCCTCACTACCACTACCTTCAGCTGTCTTCTCATTAGATGCTATGAAAGCATTTGACCGTTTGGAGTGGCAGTATCTCTGGTCAGTACTGGAGGTTTTTGAGTTGGGGCCTCATTTCATACATATGATTAGAGTTTTTAGAGAGCTGATGGGGGACTGTCACTCTGCGTCCTTTGATCAGCTGGTTCGACAATAGAATCGAGACTTCATGGAGTGCACTGGAAGAGAATATGGTTCTTCCATTGAAACTGAATGAAATCTTATTCTCTAATATTCCCATAAGAAAATCTCAAGTCCGCTTTGGGCCCATTGTGTCTCACTTATTAGTAGTCTGGAGGGCGGCAGAAAAAATGTGTGGTATTTCATCTAATTGGAACCCTTATTCACCTATCTTTTATAATGATTGTTTGTTGATTGGTAAATCCCCAATTAAGTTTGGTCAATGTCGCCAGTGGTACGACAAGGGGATTCATTCCCTTGGTGACATATTTGGAGACAGGGGCCTATACTCCTTTGAAGAACTCCCATTCCGGTTTAATTTACAACATTCCACTTTTTATTTCTACCAGCAGCTAAGAACAGCCATGAAAACTTATGAGGTACCATGGCAAGGTCCACTGGAGGAGCACTCTTTGCTCAAGGTTTTGCGTCAGGCCCGGCAATCGAGAAAAACTGTGTCTAAATTGTATCGCTATTTCCTGGAAAATTCATATGTTGCTCTGCCAGTGGATGCGTCTTGGCGGTCAGATATCCCTGACCTGAACCCTGACTTCAGCTGGGATGGTGTCTGGGATACAGTTAAACAGTCATCTAGAAATCAGATCCATTTAAATTTCATTCACCGAACATATATGACTCCTCGTAAACTTTACAGTATGAAATTTAAAGATAACCCAAACTGTACACTATGTTTTCCAGGCACAGTAGGAACCTTTTTCCACATGATTTGGGAATGCCCAGGTGTTGCTAATTTTTGGAAAATGGTACAGGGAGAACTGTCCTCGTTAATGTCCATCCCTGTCCCACTGTCCCCATCTGATTTTATTTTAAATGATCTCTCTCAGCTGAAACTACATAAATCCCAAAAGTGTGTGTTTCTGGCTGGCCTGACAGCCGCTAAAAAGATGGTTGCAACCAGGTGGAAACCTCCTCATACACTAACTCGGCAAGAGTGGCTGCTTATTTTCATAGATGTTGCGCATCTGGAACTGTCTACAGCACACATTCATGGGGCAAAGGAGGAAGTGATAATGTGCTGGGCTCAGACAGTGGAGGATCTCAAAGGCCTTTTGATATGAGTATGATTTGATTTATTTTTTTCATTTATGTTTTATTTGCGGCCTCATTCAGTATCCCTTACTGTAACTACTTGTTTGTATGTAGGCCTATATACTGTATGTCTGTGTGTATTATTACATGTGTCGCCTAAGTTATGCGGGAAAGTATGTACATACTCCTTCTGGTAGATGTTGAACGTTATTAATTTTCTTGTGGTAAATGTTGAATGTATTTTTAATTTACTTCATGTGCGTTCTTTTTAGAGGCTGGTTATCCTTCCTATATTCTGCTGACCGTTTGTGTTGTTCAGTGTTTTAACTTTTTTGACTGCTACTGTGCTGTTGAATGTATAAAGATGCCTTTCAAATTCTAATAAAACATTTGATCACAAAAAAGATCCTTTTATTAGTTTTTAAAGCTGTAAATGGCCTTGGCTCAACTTATTTATCAGATTTGCTTTTATCGTATGAACCCTCCTCCCGCCTTTTAACTATTCCAAAAGTGCGAACAAAAACTCATGGTGAGGCCGCCTTTCAGTACCACGGAACAGCCTCCCAGAGGACCTGAGGGCATTGGAGAATGTTGAGCAACCTTAAGACCTTCCTTTTTAGGCTGGCTTTTAGCTGAATTCTATTTATTTATTATTTTTTATCCTGTTTAAACCTGGCTTTATTCTATTTATCTATTCACTTACTATTCATTTATTTATTTTTCTCTCTCTTTACTCTTCGTCAAGTTTGCGGATGACACGACTGTGGTGGGGCTCATCAACAACAACGAGGAGTCAAACTACAGGGATGAGGTGAGCCAACTGGCCAAGTGGTGCAGAGACAACAATCTCTCTCTGAACGTGGAGAAGACGAAGGAGATTGTTGTCGACTTCCGGAGAGCCTCCACCCAGCACCCTCCACTGACTATCAATGGAGCTGCTGTGGAGAGAGTGAGCAGCACCAGGTTCCTGGGTGTGCACCTCTCTGAGGACCTCTCCTGGAGCAGGAACACCGCATCACTGGCCAGGAAAGCTCAGCAGCGCCTCTACTTCCTCCGCAGACTGAGAAGAGCCAGAGCACCAGTCCACATCATGACAACCTTCTACCGTGGAACCACCGAGAGCATCCTGACCAGCTGCATCACTGTGTGGTACGGCAGCTGCACTGCATCCTGCAAGAAGACCCTGCAGCGCATAGTGAGAGCAGCTGAGAGGATCATCGGTGCCTCCCTCCCCTCCCTCCAGGACATTTACAGCACACGTCTGGCCCGCAAAGCACTCAGCATTGCGGGCGACCCCACCCACCCCAACCACCAACTCTTCAGTCTCCTGCCTTCCGGGAGGAGGATGAGGAGCCTCCGAGCGAGAACCAGCAGACTGAGAGACAGTTTCATTCACCAGGCCATCAGGATGCTGAACTCCCTCCCAGCGCTGCCCCCCCTTCCTTCTCCGCCCGCTGCCCCCACTAACTCTGGACATTGTTGACCGCCGCCCCCCCCCCCCCCCCCAAATGGCACCAGTCACTTTTACAACTCAAAAACACTTTAAAATCTACTTGCACTGTGTAAGAATGTTTACAACTTCATTGTCATAGTCCAGTTTATACCATTTTATACTGTCATATTTATATCAAAGTGCCATATTTATATCTATATTTATATCCAACCCCAATACTGACATACCTATTCCACACTATTTATATCTCCGGACTTTATATTCCCGAATGTCTCTTAGCTGTACATATTTTATTATTTTTTTTTTTTTTAGATCTATATTTCTATTTTATTTTATATTCTTATATTTCTATTTTCTGCTTTTTCTGTACATATTCACTTATATTGTCTGGACAGAGGGAAACACAATTTCAATTCTCTGTATGTCTTGTACATATTGCAGTTTTGACAATAAAGTCGACTTTGAACTTTGAACTTTGAACTTTTAGTGCTGTCAAACGATTAAAATATTTAATCAGGATTAATCGCATTAATGTCATAGTTAACTCACAATTAATCACAATTAATCGCACATTTGTATCTATTCTAAATGTCCCTTGATTTCTTTTGGACACTATGACGAGTGGGCGGAGAATTCGCATCAGCTGTGTGCTTTGCCATGGTGGTATTTCAGACTCAGTTCGCAACGACAAAAGACACAGATCACTTTGGTCTTGTCAATGGAACCATTTGGCAACTGTTTAAAAGTAAACTTTCCATTCAGAATCTTATTGGCATCCATTTCAGCGTCTCGCGCTCACCATCCCTCAAAACGTAACGTGCCTACTACTCTTTGGCCGGCTTGCAAGCCCAAACGGCGTGCCTGTTATTTTGCTTCCAGTCTAGCTAGATCCGGTGTGGTGTTGTAGTTTTTCTAACGTTCTAACGTGCAACAGCGTGTGAAAAAAACTACACAGTTTGTTGGCCAAAAAGAACGTTTATCTCGCGATAAAAACATTGACTCCGTTAAAATGGGTTTGCGTTAATGCTGTTAATAACGCGTTTAACTGACAGCACTAATTTATTTAAATTATTTTGTTTTATCTTGTTTGACTTTATTTATGATTTATTTACTTATTTATTTTATCGATTAAAAAGCAGTTTTAGACTTTTAACCTCCTTTAGTATTTTATCATTCTTAGTTTTAGAGTTTTATTATTTTATCTTTATTTTACTGCCTCTAGTGTCTCCTCAGTGAAATACATCAACGATAACGTTTCCTCAGTTCCGTGATACCTGTTGTTAGTGCCCTGTTTTATTTATTACTATTTATTTATTTATTATTACTCACTCTTTTATTTTACTTATTGTGTTTTAAGTAGCTGGATACATGTGTCTCTATGTGTGTGTATATATGTGTGTGTGTGTGTATACACGTGTGTGTGTGAGTGTGGGTGTTTAATTGTTGCTGTTTTAATTCTGTAAAGCATTCATAGCATATTACGATGTATGAAAAGCGCTCTATGAATAAAGTCTGATTGATTGATTGATCTTTCTTGGCCATGTAGTTTCAGGGAAGGGAGTGGAAGTGGACCCCACAAAGGTTGATGGCATATCAGCTTACCAAGCTCCCACAGACTTAAAAAGGTACTTTAGTACTGGTACCACGCAGGAGGTTTTCCACAGCAGTGGCACTTTTCCCAGCTTCAGGCTCATGTTGAAGATGTACTCCACAATCCTGCACAGCTGGTCTGCACAGGACTTGTGGAGCCTGGAGCTGATCCCGGCTGGACCCGTGGCCTTCTTCACCTTCATCTTCCTCAGTTCGTTCCTCACCTGGATAGTGGTGAGGGACAGATGGGAGCAGAGGGGCTGTGTGTCGGGTGGGGGAGGTGGTTGAATGTCAGGGGGGGGCAGTGGGGGGCGTCTGCAGGCTGAATGCAGAAGAAAGGGAGGTAGAGGTGAGAATGGGGCAGGAAACGGGGGGGGGGGGGGGGGGGGGGGGGTAGAAGTGGTGGGGGGCAGCAGAGATGACTGGGCCGGGGGAGGGGTGGGTGTCTGGTCAGCTATTGAAGAATAGGTTCAGGTCGTTCACCCACGTCTAATCCCTGGCAGCCTGAGAGTCTGGTTTCCTCTGCCCTGAGATGGTTTTAAGGCTTTTCCAGACTCCACTGATGTTACTCTGCTGCAGCTGGTCCTCCATCTTCCTCCTGTAGCTGTTCTTCCCCTCTCGGATCTTCTTCCTCAGCTCCTTCTGCACAGCCTTTAACTCCTCCTTGTTTCCTGACCTAAAGGCCCTCTTTTTCTCCTTAAGGAAAGCCTTTATGTCAGGATTAATCCAGGGTTTGCTGTTTCAAAAACACCGTACAGTCCTGGTGGGTACAGTGTTATCAACACAGAAGTTTATATAGTCCGTTATGCAGCCTGTTAAACTGTCGATGTCCTCCCCATGAGAAACACACAGTTCTTCCCACACAGTTGAGTCAAAGCAGTCCCTCAGAGCCTCTTCAGACTCCTCAGTCCATGTCTTAACTGTGCGGGTTTCCACTGGTTGCCTGTTAACAAGGGGCTAAACAGGCAGGAGATGCACCAGGTTGTGGTCAGATCTTCCCAGGGGAGGGAGGGGGGATGAGTTGTATGCCTCCTTGCTGTTGGCATAAAATAAGTCCAGTGTTTTTTTGTTTCTGGTGTGGCAGGTGAATGTGGGCAGGGTGGAGGACAGAGAGGTATGATTGAAGTCCCCAGAGATGACGAAGAGGGCCTGTGGGTGCTGTGTCTGCAGTGAGCCTGTGACTGAGTGGAGAATGTCACAAGCTGTATCAGCGTTAGCAGAGGGGGGGATATACACAGCGATCACGATCACCTGTGTGAACTCCCTCGGGAGGTAGCACGGCCTCATGCTAACCGCTAAAAGTTCAATGTCCTTACTGCAGACCTGTTCTTTAACAGTGATGTGCCCAGAGTTACACCATCTGTCATTAACAAACACAGCCAGCCCTCCTCCTTTCCTCTTACCGCTCTCTGCCGTCCGGTCTGCCCACTGCATTTGAAAGCCATCCGTTTCCGGGGTCTGCGCCGTTAGCCACGTCTCAGTGAAGACCATGATGCTGCACTCACCGTAGTCCCTCTGATGCTGGGTCAGCGCCGTTAGCTCGTCCATCTTATTGGGGAGAGATCTTACATTCCCCATGATGACAGACGGGAGGACGGGTCTGTAGCGTCTCCTCCTGCTACGGCGAGCAGCACCGGCACGGCACCCGCGTCTCCTCCTCTTCAGCTCGCGCGGGACATCGGGCTGCTCGAGTGGCGGCACCATGGCACTACTGAGGGCCAACAGCTGATCCCTACTGCAAACAATAGGGCTGCGTACAGGTTCCCCGGACACGGCGGAAAACAGCGAAAAAAGCAGTATTAAGACCAGAGCGATAAAAACAACTCTGGTCTCCTCAATTCACAAGCCAACTGATGTCCAGCCTGTGTGAATCCTGGGGTGTGGCCCAAAAGCTCACTACAGCATACCATCCCCAGACCAATCTGACAAAAAGGGTTAACAGGACCCTGAAAATCATGATCGCCTCCTTTGTAGGAAACCATCATCAGGATGAGGAGGATTCGCTATCAACACAGCAGTACATGAGACCACTGGTGTGACACCTGCTGTGTTAGCCCTGGGTCGCAACCTCTAAGGCCCACTAGAGTGTCTCATACACAAGACTCCTGCACCCAGCACATCTACATACCATGTACCATGTAAGGGTCGCCCAAGTCTACCTTAATGTTTGGTAATTGTGGTGGCTAACATGTTTTTTGTTTAGTTTTCCTGCCATAATTGTAAGTGCCATAAAGGGTTAAATCTTATCAGGAACCTATGATAAGTACATGTTTTCACTGTTCGCTGTGCAGCCCATTTGCCGCTTCTTAACTTGTTTGGTATGTGACGTAGTAGGTCAACCAGATGACGGCTGACTAGCAACTATCTGAAATGGTGCATATCGCCACCTAGAGTGGTGGAGTTGGACATACTTCCGTCAATAAATCGATTCTCCCCAGGTGCTTGTGTACTGGGACAATGGAAGTAGTCCAATTAAACGGCCTAATCGAGCTATGACCGTAGCTCAACTTAAGTGTGCATGGAAACATACTGAATGAGAGTTTAAGTAGTACCAATTGACAAACAGCAAAAGCTGAGGGGAGAACATCCTGCAATACCACCCAGTTTTGTTAATCAACAAAATAAGGAAACATTTTCAATCAATGTATCTATTTAATGTGTCGTAATGTAATGTGTATGTAATGTGTTTATTAATGACCCCAATAAAGGCCACAAGCTGAAATGCATTGGACTAACGATTACATTTTTATTTAATACTACAAGTGCTACTAGAGCGACACAATGCCTTGAATATTTAATCAAAACTGTAGGAACACATGTCCATCGCCTCTGCATTACATTGAGGCCCTGTTGTTCTTGTTAAATCTTTTCATCTGGATGAAGACGATTTACAGGAAGGAGGCGCCTTCCAGGCTGCCACCTTATCTCCTGGCAGAGAGGACAGTGTTTTCCTAGACCATAAAGACTTCAAATGAGGACAGTTTTAATTAATTTACAACTAAACTCCCATTTTTGAACTTACTTTCCCCTCCAAACAGATACATTCTTCCCTCACAGGTCAGTCTGAGTGAACGTGGAGTTACCTACTAGAGCCACATCAGGAGGGACCGGAGCTATCTGGTCATCAGAGACCGTGTTAATACAGAATCTTTACATTTGCAAATTAAGTAACACGTCTGATGCCTCTCTCTCTCTCACCCTCTCTGTCTCTCTGACTTCTGATTCACAAACACACTCTCCAGAGTGGACACCAGACACCTTCTGACTTGTGTTCTATGCTATTACTCTGTCTTCTGTTATTTACGACACATCTGGTCTCACTATCTGTGGGACATTCCATTCAAATGGCCTCTGTATTCTTCCAGATTTCAGACCATTTCTAATTAACCATTAAGTCAGTATCTCACCCTCTTAGTTCTAACACATTAAGAAACAGTAAAAGAAGTTCATAAAACTGATCTTTTTCCCGTTTCTCTACGATTAAGATTGATTGAGATCAAGTTTTAATGTTTAATCTGTACTGTGTTCGGTGGAACCACAGCACCTCCTGATGGTGAGTCCTGGTACAGTTGGACGAGAAATATTCTGTTTAATATGTTCATGGTTATAACCCGTAAATGTCTCTGATATATCTTTGTTTAACAAGTATTAAGCTAGAACTAGGAGAAATATGTATAAGTGATTTTAATCACGTCATAATCCTTTTCATGATAGACAAAGTACATCTATTGAGCCATGGTGAGATTCTGTGAAAGGTGAAGCACGGTTTTGTAACGTTTAAATCTTGGAGACAAAAGCTGGGAAGCCCTGCCCCCCCAGACACGCCTCGATTAGGAGATACTAAAACGGAGAGATCACGTCTCTCGAGTCAGTTGTAGTTTTAGGTTGTTGTCTAAGTTTTAAGTTTAAGTTTTCTTTTGTTTTAAGTTTTTCTGTTGTAACTTATTTTTGAAGCTCTTTACTTTACTTTGAAATACGCTCCAAGACAGTGATCTCAGTAGAAGTGCTCACGTGTTGATTTTTCTCACTTTTATATTTTTCGCAGTATTGATTAGCTTCTTTTATTAAGTTTGTACCAGAACGAAGTTCTGTTTTAATTTGTTTAATACAGTTAAGTATCGTAACCTGTTTTTGAAGAAGTGAACTTAATTTAGATTACCTTGCATTAACTAACAACGGAAGATCCGCCTGATCAACGTATCATCCTCAGTTATTTTATTCAAGAAGTTAGATTTAGTTTACAAAGTCAGAGCCTGAGAACCACTCGAAGAAACGAAGAAGAACATCTTTATCACAATCATCATCATGACACTACAGCAACTTGCTGTGTCCGAGACCGTGCAAGTGGTTTTCCAACGAAAGACAGACTCTTTGACAAGCCCCCAGCGCTCGCTAGCGGTACCATCCCGCTGGGCACTGAGCCAAGATCTCACCGGATCGGTACGGGACCAGCTGCCCTCTTCCTAAGACATCGGACCGAGGTGCCCAACCGACTGACACCGGACGAGCTGACCCTCAGCCATTGGACCGGGACTGCCAGCTAGAGCCGCAAATCACCCGAGGAAATCCGCCGCAGCGGACTCCGCAACTCTGCTAAGAAAGTAGGCTCTCCATCACTCATAACAGCTGGATTCACACATGATACGTGAGATGGTGTCCATGGCTCTGATTATGATCCTTTAGCTTAAGAGAAATTCGGTTAGGGTCTCGTTAGTATTAAAAATTACTCCCGTAATATTTAAATGCTTCAACCTAACTCGTGATCTCACCATCAGCCCATATTCCACTAGTAACCCATTACTTAGTTATTCCATATTTCCTGTTACCTGTTGTTATTCATTTAAATTGCCATTTCATTTATTTAATCTGAATTATTTAGTCAATAAACATATTTAACCGTATGTCGTTGTCTGTGCAGGTTTGTTTTTAATGTGGAGAACCGATGGATATGTGTAGAATTCACTACTTCATTCATGAGATTGAATAAATTGATCTGAAATTCATTAGAATTGATACAAGTTAAACTTGTCCAGTCGAATTTGATTAATTACCTCCGGATTATTCAAATAGACAAAACAACGGAGGTGGTGCCCCATTAACGAGTGTTTTATTAATCGCCAGTGATTAATAAATTACATTTATTATTAGTGTATCTCCTACAAAACCATGAATTTTGAACCCTAACCATATGTAGCCCAGGCTAGAAAGAGATAACAATGAATAATTGAAACTACAAAACTGTATTGATATTGTATTTACTCCAGTTGTTTTGATTGACACTGATGAGCCAATTGCATGGCCTGCAGTATCTAGATGTAACCAACCAGGTGAGACTCCCAGCATTCCTTGCTCGCTGATCTGAGATCATTTGTTTGCTGTCGGTCATCTTGCTGCCCATGCTTTGGAGATTTTCCTGCTTTGCCCAGACTCTATGCAGGCTGAGATTATACATGTTGGTTTAAATTCAACTCTGCTGTCCTGACAGATGTTGATAGAAGTTTTGAGAAGTAAAAGAATGGAAAGATCGCTAGCCACTAAGCTAGATGCTAACAGATGTAATGTAAAATGCATAATGTGACACTTTGAAAGTTAAATGTGACTTTGTTAAGGCCACAGTGTGTTTGCAAGTCACTGAGGATGAGTTTAATGCAAGTTTCGCTAAATGCTTTTTCTAGTTTGTTAAATTTACTCTCTTGCTGTAGCGTTTAGCTCTCCCACACAGAGCTTAGTGGTTCACAGTATAGTCAATAAAGTAAAATGTCATCATCTGCCTTATATGTGAGAAAGATTATCCAGAAGAACATCCAGTGAGGGGAACACCCATCAAAGAATAGATATTCCGGTTAACTGGATGGCAAGCCAACCTAGAGGATCTTGAGAGGGATCATAAAGACTGTTTCATCCAAAGATGGACATCCTTGCTACTTCATGGTGCAGTAAGACAGATAAAAAGAAACACACACGCCTGGATTGGGCCCCTAAGATTGATTCACCAATTACCAGCTCTCACCAACACTAAAAAAGACCGGACTCTGACACTTTAAAGGGGGTTTATTTCATGTTATTTCTTTGACCACAACCTAATGGTTTTTGTGTAAGAATTTTGTGGAACACTTTGTGGACTTTGTGGTCCAATCAGTATTATACCTTCCATTCAATATGCTCAGACCTTTGTTCAGTATTCTTACATTTTCTATTCCGTTTTGTAACAAAATATTTCCTAATCAGCGTGCCAGCATTCTTTACAGAGGAAATACAGCAGTTGATCACATTCAATAAACTTGTAAACTCTATCAAACTGGAACAAAGGTCAAACTCTCACCTCTCTCCTCAGTGGAGACTGCAGCTTGCGATGCCTCAAACCCTCCCAGTTGAAGCCTTGGAACCACCTACAGACCAGATTAACCAAAAAAATCTCAGAGTTGGACTCAAAACTACAACTTCCATTATGCTTTTTAAAAACATAACCAAATACGAACCACATAGTGCCCCTTCAAGTTTTAACAACTGTTAATGATTACCCAACCAATCAGCTTACATTTTTAAGTGACGTATACTGTACTGCACAGTACATGTCAATCAATCAATCAATCAATCAATCAATCAATGTATGGTGGATTAAACTCTGAAACTGTGGTGGTGTGGCATTCTCACAGCACGGTAGGACACGTTCAAGTGCTTCTACTGTACAGATCTAATTTCTGATTTATTAGGCAGAGGTAAATTCAATCAGTGAAACTGAGAAACAAACAGTATCATTTTCAGGTGATAATCTTGAGTATTTGTAGGATGGTCTTGATATTCTTTCATATTAAATTTGGGGTGAGCAACTCAGGAGAAGAGATTGTTGAGTCTCATTCCCATGTCATCAGTTTTTGACAACCTTTGAATGAGACTTGACAATCAATGACTTTCTCCAGGATCGCTCACCCTACCTTTAATGATCATTACTAGTCATCAAAAAGAGCGGAAATAGGACAGAAGCAGGTGTCTTTTTCTTTGTTTCAACTTTCCTCCAGCCAGAGTGGTTACACAACATTTTAGGATCTTCTAGCAGTCCTAATTTAAAAAATGTGTCTAAAATTAGACACTTTTTTTTTTTTTTACCAATAATCTATAAAATACAAGAAAGAATTGTGATCAGAAATCCTGACCTTATGTTTATTCAAAAATAACTATGAGAACTGCCCTCAGCAATGCCCCCAGCAGGGCATGGTTGCAAAAACACCAGAACTGATGAGAAAAAGCAGTGGGTGGTGCCTGTGACAGCTGACCAATCAGAGCAGACCAGGCCTTAAAGAGACAGGAGCCATAACACAGCATTCAGACAGAGGGTGTAAAGAGGTGGTGCAGCAATCAACAGTATGCGATTAGTATGTACTGAGCACTAAAGCATTCTTACTAATTTTAGTTTCTCTGATAATTTCTAGGAGACACCCAAAATAAAAATATGAACCTTTAATCGTGAGTAATCTGGGACCTTAAAGGCTAACAGCAACATCATGGTTAGATGGCTATCTTAGACCTGGCAGCAGGGCTACTGGGAAGAAGGGCCATTAGAATTTGGGGGATGGGCACAGTAAATCAGTTCTTTAAACTGAGCAATCAAATTAAGGCCGAGGATACTAATGTATCTTGCCTGGAGAGTAGAGCCTTACAGGTTTGAGGAGTAGTGGAACACATGTAATGGGATAATGTAATTAGGATGCAAAAAAAAAGGTAATTCTGGTACAGAATTTACAGAAAAAAGATATATTTAGGTTACAGATACATTCAAGTGTCTCACACAACATCCCTCTGGTCTTGAGTGAAACGGAACGCACAAGGGTGTATTCTGTAAGATTAAATAAAAGTCATCTTATTAATATTTATTTTCTATTGTCAGTATTAATATGATTATTATGACTATTATTTATTTATTATCATTATTATTGTCTGCATATGTTTGTTTGTTTGTTTTAATATTGTGAAATTTGGATTACGTTACTGACTACAGATCTTAATTGGTAATTAGTAACTTTATTGTTAAATTTTTTTTTTTTTTTTTTTCAAATATTATGTACTACCCAGAGCTGACACTTTTCCCCTGAAAGATTGTGCCTGTGATCTGTTATATAGCTGCCTCCATCCTAATGCTCACAGGGCTGGCCTTAAATTGTCTGGTTCTGGACAAATACATTGCATCAAGTCTAAACTTTTTTAGAAAATATTGGATTACTATGCCATTAACTACAACTTCTTATAACATTATTAAATGAACTGTCATCAGGCAGCAACCAGGGAGGGGACGAGATGCAGCAGGGGGCCACAGAGAGCAGGGAAATGTTAAGAGATGCTGCCACTCAGGATAACACCATCACTGTTGAAGAATAAATATCTTCAGTGACCTCATATATCAGCAAATGTGTTGATCAATATGTACGTGGTACGTGGTAATACGTGGTGATCAATATTTATCAATCAATATTTATTTAACCTCGAAAAAACATTGAGGATGTATCCTTATTTACAATAAAAATACAGGGTAAGTAAGGTTCAGATTCCTTCAAATTTTCACATGAAATGACTATTACAAATATCTTTGAATCCATTTGATGCAGATGATAACCATTCAAGATTAAGACAGCAGCTCAGACAACTTATTTAATGCTTCAGTTGCAGCTGAAGGCTGTCTATTAACAGCGACAACTATTTTAGTATTATTTTGACCAATTTCAACTTTCAGAGCTATAAAATCAAAGAATTTTGTAATTGAAATACTCTTTAAAACAGCAACTGAGAATCTAGATTTAATATAGACAGCCACTCCACCTTGTCAATTTTATATAAGTTATAATTAGTAATAGCAACCTCTGTAACCCTAGTACTTTTCTTTAGCCAGGACTCAAAATGCAAATATGATCCATTTTATTCTTCTGTAATAAGCGTCTTGTATTCAAATGCATCATGCCAAGGCCTTTCCTAAATATAAAAAAAAAAGAGGTCTAATGGGTATGGGGCAGAGCTGGAGGTATTTGGTACAGATGAAATTTGCCCTGGTGTGGACACCAGTGTTATTGGGATTAAATTATTGTGATATAGATTTGAAGTATTTCTGTAATTATTCAGAGTAAGCCTTTTAAGTGGAATGTTTGGATCTGTTAGTGATTTTCACAGGAATGGTCATAGGTGTGGGAGTGGGAGGCTTAGAGCAGGGGAGGAGTGTTACACAGCTACTGTTACATGAAAGCGTGAACAACGGTGAGCTCCTTGAAAGTAGGGGGAGCTCACGGAGTAGGTGGTTATTGGGGGAGATGACGAAGAAGAACTGGATGGGGGGCCTGTAGGGGGGAGCTCTCATGGAGAGTGGTCAGATGGGGTTGTGCAATAGAGGAAGAGGGGTGTGATCGGGGTGTGTGCTTGTGCACCTGTGTGTGAGACGTTAACACTCAGTCACGTGTGTGTGTGTGTCTGCAGCGCATGTTGCAAATTAGCACACAGCATTTGGCTACTCCATTTGTTGGGATGAATCCCATCACTGCAAAAAAGAGAGCAATGTTACCAAAAACAAGTTAAACTTGTCTATAAATCCTATGTTGTGGAGCCTGCTGGCGGACTGGAAAGTGTGGAGACTAAGGAGTCTGAAAAAATGACCCACTCCGCGGCCGAGGGATGCGATCGGCCAGAGCTAAAAACATACTTGCCAGTGTTCTTTAAGACATCAATGAGGAGGTTAAACTCATGTTTTGAGTGTTCACTCCTGGTAGCTTGTATCATTAGTCCCACAATGGACTATGATACATGTGATGGAAGTTGGGAGTGCGGGAAACAGGTCCAAAAGTTTATCCAGGACGTTGGTGACCTTGGCTCTGGGGAGGCAGTGGGTGATGTCGTTAACAAACCAAATATTCCTGGTTATGGAGTCAGCAATAACTAATGTAGTGAGTGGAAAAAGTGGACGAGGAGATGATAATCACGGCCTCCTTCAGCATGCTACAGCAGTCCTGTCACATAGTCGAGCGGCGACCCCCATGTTCAATGCTGCCCAAAGGTGGAGAAGGCACAACAGCGACGGGAGGAACCACCGTGAGGTCAGGACCAGGTGGAGAGGGGACTAGAGCCTCCACCTGCAGGGTCAAGTAGTGGTTGGAGAGGGTTAAGGGCTAAGGAGAAACCCTAGCCAAACTGCTCTTGCAGCTGTGGCTGTAAGATTATAATTGTAGCTCAAAATAATAGTATTAATATGGCATTAATAAAGCCTATTATGCAGACTATTGTTAGTCTCTCGACCAGGGAGATGACCTCATAGTCAGTACAATAACACAGTGAAACCTCGTCCTGATCAGATAAGAGTGGGTCTATTAACACACATTACTGTAAACCATCAACCATATCATTCAACCCTTGGAAAGTTTGTATACTTGACGAGGCTGCAGAGAAAGGAGGATGAAGCAGGAGGAGGTGTTGTGGCGATTCTCTAGTCGGCCTTTGCTGGTGTGGGGTCCTGCATGTCTCGCTCTTTCTCGCTCTGTTTCATGCACACTTTGGAAAGTGGTGCAGGCAGTCCTTAGTTTCTTCATTCCTGACTTTGTGGAGTCAGGAATCAAAGGTCCAGCAGGCCTCTGGTGCACCATGCATATAGCTGAAGTCCGGGCGGGGGCCGGAGAGCGCACATATGCTTTGACTGGACAGCAGCCACAGAGATATTTCCCTCGATCATCTCTCTTCCGGAGCACTGACTTCTGGTGGTGGATATCATCCTGTAACTGTGAGTAGGCATGTTTGCAGTCAACACACACAGACATAGCTTATTTTCAGTCCAGTAGGCCTCACTCCCATAAAACCACAGGAGTGGTTAAATGTGAAGCTAAATGTAATCCAGCGATCGGTGAAAGAGTAGAGGGTGGCAGTCCTAAGGGAAGTCCATGCAGGTGATTTGTTCAATCACACAAACAATGTCCAACAGGATAAAATCAGAAGTTCCAATCTCTAAAATCGCCCGATTTAAAGAAAGGAGTGAAATATCCAGGATCAGTAGACATGATTAAAAATTATGACTGAAAACCCACTAAAAACAGATAAAAATGTAAAAGTTAGAACGAGACATAAAGCGGTCTCGTGGGGAGCAGAGGAGAAGCACTGCATGTCGCAGAGACACATACAGTATGTGGCTAAGTGTAAACCTGATTTAAATGATGTGATCACAAAGACAGTAAGATCATTCCCCAACCAGAAGGCCTGGATGAATGGAGAAGTGAGGGCTCTATCCAGAGCCAAAACAGCTGCCTTTCAGTCAGGTGACAAGGAAGAATACCACACCGCCAGAGGTAGACTGAAAGCTGGCATCAAGGAGGCAAAGAGTCATCATCAGCAGAGACTGGAGAGGGACCTCAATACCAACAGCAATAAAGATCTGTGGCAGGAGATTCAAAATGTCACAGGCTACAAAAGCAGAAGCACCCCCATCATGTGTGAGGCCGGATGAGCTGAACACATTTTCTGCTCACTGGGCTTCATTACAACACTCTGCAGCTGGATAACGGACTTCCTCGCAAGCAGACCCCAGAGAGTTCTGATTGGCAGTCACACCTCTATGTTAGTGCTCAACACCGGAGCCCTCCAGGGCTGTGTGCTCAGCCCCCTTCTGTTCACACTGTACACCCATGACTGCACTCCCAGACATCAAGAGAACTCTATTGTGAAGTATGAGGATGACACCACCATCATTGGCCACATTACAAACAAGGTATGAGTTCATATCAGGAGGAAATAAAAAGTTTTGCAGAGTGGTGCACAGAGAACAATCTACTGCTCAACGTCAGTGAAACCAAGGAGCTTATTGTTGATTTTAGAAAACAGGAGGCAAAGACACACACCTCTGTCTACATCAGTGGAGCTGAGGTTCTTTGGAATTACCATCACTGAGAACCTATCTTGGTCATCACACATCACCACCCTGGTTAAAAAAGCACAGAAAAGGCTCTACTTTTATCAGTGAAGTGAGATGTCTGCACAGAGCCCAAATCTACTAAAAGACAACACCCACCCAGCCACAGTCTGCTGCCATCTGACAAGAGATACAGAAGTGTCTGCTGCCGTACCACCAGACTACAGAGCAGCTTCATTCCCCAGGCTGAGAGACTCCCGAACTCATCACCAACACTGTTTTTTAAAAAAAATAGATGTAGCAAAGGACTCAAAGATTGTTTTTTTTTTCCTTTTTAAACCCTTGTGTTTTAAAAAAAGACAATAAATTTACCTTGTAACCTTTAACCAATTTAAACTTAATCTAAGTATCCAAAGGGAATAAAAACTGACATCATCTGGAGAGAAAACTTACTTGTGTTTCTTGATGTCAGTGATGCCGTTCTTTTTGTTTCCCAGCCTCTCTACTGGGTTAAGCCTGAAATAAAAAGAAAGAGATTTATTTATCAGTTTAATGTAAGGTTTAATTACCAGGAAACTTAATCAGGACACGCACTTGATGAAATTAGTCTAACACAAATTAGTCTAACCAGCAGCAGCAGCGTCCAAGCACAATGAGCTGCTGCCACAGATGAGATAAATTGGGAAAGGTGCACGTCAGTGTGACTTTTGTTTTGGTGTAACAATGATGCAACATAAGATTATCCAGTCATTATTCTAAGTGATAGTGCCTGGTCTGCTCTACACTACACAGTGACTCGCTGATTATCTGTTTAACTGAACCACTCCCTAAGTTTGGTTTGTGAGTCATCGTACTTGCAGAGTCTCCTGATGAGGTCGTCTGGACGCTTGCCTATTTTCTTGGGGAAGTCCACCTTCTCAATGCCATGGAGGACCATGGTGTAAATCTTAATGGGATCTGAACCAGCAAAGGGTGGGCTGGAAGAAAAAAACGTTTTCTGATATCATGTTGTGGGTAAAAATCCACACTACACTGTTCAAAGGCTGAGTTCACGATTTTGGGAAATATGTTTGCTTTCTGTCTGCAAATAAGATCAGAAGATCAACATCAATCTCAGTTAAATCAATATTTTTTTTAACTTGGGTCAGGTTTCTGCTTAGAAGAACTCCAAGGTTAAAATTTCCCTGGCCTACCACTTTGTTTAACGTGTCCCCCACCAATTACCCTAACCACTCTCCTTATAACAAACCCTAACCACACCTTCACTCCCATACCTACACCTAAACACCCATCCACCCAAATACCTGACCCCAACCTCAACCTGATTCCCCTGCCTACTCCAAATCCAATTTCACACAATTTAACCCAGAGTTGATGAAAGTATAATCACTTTGCTAATAAATTAAATATTTTAATTATGTTTAAATTAAGCCAGGTTATCATTTACCACAGCTCTGTTTATCATTTCAGTTTGCAGAATTTATCTTACAACACTCATCACAGGTTTTGGCTCAATCATCAGTAGACATCACTGGTACCTCACTGAAGAAAGAACCATAATATCAAGCATTCTAAATTAAATCCAGTCACTGTCAACGAAGGGGTTCTCCCAGGCTCAGTGCTTGGACCCTCATTATTCATCATATATATATGTTTTCTCTGGGTCAGATAATCTACTGTCCATTATTCAATTTGAACTGATATGCTAAGGACACTCAAGTGTACATTAACATCAAACCTTCCACCCACCTTTGGGTGTCATCAAACATGCTCAATATTTTTGAGGATTTTATCTCCAAGAAGTGAAAACAGTAGGGAATTTTATCTTACTGACTTACTTGCCAGTGAGTAGTTCAAATATAAGGATTCCCAAGGACCAGCAATCAGCTCCAAAGTCATGGCCTTTGTTCATGATGACCTCTGGGGCCACATACTCTGGAGTCCCACAGAATGTCCAGGTCTTCTTTCCAGGGCCGATCTTTTTAGCAAAGCCAAAGTCTGCCTGAGGAAATACAAAGAAATTAGGAAAAAACATTACAAATAATGCAGCTACAGAATGAATAGGACATCAACCTAATGTACATTTAGACAAGTGGCTTACCATTTTGACATAACCCTCAGCATCCAGCAGGAGGTTTTCAGGTTTTAGGTCTCTGTAGATGATGCCCATAGAGTGGAGGTAATCAAAGGCCTCACAGACACAACCAGTACAAAACCTGGCTGTGGGATCATCAAAATAACTCCTGGCGGTTACGAAAAGATTGACAAATTAAAAGATATCCTGTGAATACATACAGAGCAGACTTTTTGCCAGTTTTAGAAAAGTACATCAGTTGTGAAATTTCAAAGGAAAAAGAACTTTATACAAAATAATAAAAATAATGATATTATTTAATGCAATATATTATTAATAACTATTATTATTATTGTTTTTGTTGTTGTTGTTATTCTTATTATTATTGGCATTTTATACCTTAAATTGTCATACCTGCCTGTCTGTGAGGGCAGAAGAAACATGTGAGACTGACAGCATCGAACACGTTCTTTACAAAGTACTTGGGCAGTATACAAACATTTGTAGTAAAGAACCTTGTAGATGTTATTTAATAATTCATTTAAGAAAGCATTGTTCCTCCTCCTGCGCACACGCTGCCCCTCCCCCAACCCCCTGTCCATATTTTAACCCATTCTCATCTGGTCACCCTAAGGATCCTAAAGTGGACTGATGAATAGACAGGATTTGTAGGAAATTGTCTGAACTAATCCCTGCTGCCTTTTCAAGTTGCCAAAGCAATGACAATGCCAACTTTGAAGAGCAACTTCACAGCGGGTGAAAATCTTGTTTTTTGCTGACCTTCGCAGTCATGCAGACGTGCACTTCAGGTTGTGTCAATGCACTGGGACATCACTGTTGGCAGTGGTTACAGGTTTAACAGACTTGGAAACTTTTCAACCTGTGCTTGAGTTACTAAAATCAATTCCTGGTTGTTTTCATATGTAGTTGTTATGAATGTAGCAAAAGGACCTACACTCACATGTCCCGCAGTACAGTCCACAGCTCTCCACCAAGACACGCCTCTAGCAACATGTAGACAAACTTATTATCCCGAAATGTTCGGAATAACCTGAAATACAGCCAAGACAGCCAAGAAACTGGTAGTTAATTACTGTGTTGCATTAAGTTATTTTCCTACTAGCATATAAAACAACAGAGCATAAGTAAAAATAAAAGTCTAATTGAAATGACAGTCTTGTCTTGTACTGGTATTACAATGCTGAGGAAAGAGTTTTGACGCAGGCTCTGAAATATGTCACTCTCTAAACTTTACAACCCATGAGCACTGAAACTTCTAAGAATAAATAAAAAAACTCTGAACTGATGATGAAGAAACTGAGTGGAAACTGAGTGGTGTGTATTGTATTAGGAGTGTTGTATTAGTGAAATAAATGGGAGAGTAAACATCACATCTTGGCTGAACTTTTCTCTTTGAATCACTGCTTGCACAAGCCCTTTTTTTCTTTAAAGTAGTAGTGCAGATAAATCTCAGTGCAGTGGTTAGCAGCATTCTCAGAGCAGGTTCCTTAGCAACTCCAACTGAGAAAACAACACATTGACCAGGCCCTATTTAATCTTTGCTTTAAGAAGAAGAAGATTTATGGCAGATCCGTTGCCTCTAACCTACCCTCTCTCTAGCCTCTTCTGTTCAACACCTAAATGAGCTCAGATGGTGGAAAACAACAAAATATTTTCACATAATCCTTTAATAATGTGGTTAATTCAGAAACAACACTTTGCACTTTGTGAATTAAAGAAACCTGAATATGTTATGTTAGGCCCACACCTGACAATAAATGCTGAGTTTGTCTGCTGAAGGATGTGTTTTTCAGAGTAGATGTGCTCCTGCTGTCTGGTGTCCACAATATGCTTCTTCTTAATGCACTTTAGAGCAAACGTGACGTCCTCATCCTTTAACCTCACCTGAGAAACAGCAGAGGAGAGCAAAACGGTCCGTGCATGAAGTATAAATGAATCTCCATTGTTTACGTTGTATAATGAAACATCCAATTTTGGGGGGTGTTTCCTATTTCATTGTCGTAAGACGTGTAATGCAGCTTGTTCCTTTATCCAACTTGTACAATGAACATTGAAAAAGGAAGTCGAGTGTCGGAAACAGCCTTCAAAGTAAAAGTTGAGCATTTTGAAGCGTGTTGGCCGCAGCTGTCAGTTTAAGGAGAGCGAAATGAAATAAATACAACCTAACAACAAATAGCCTAAATCATTTAGATAATTCATAACTGTTATATAGTGATATTTCCGCCACTTTTCCACAATTGAGAGAGATAATCACCAGGATTTTCAAAGTAAACAAACCGTGTTTGAGACGGAGACTGAGCCGCTGGACTGCAGTCGTCATGAAGTAAGTCAAACTTTTTTTTTGTTGACCTTATCCACCAAACGTCTCCAACCAAACACTGTTTAAATTTGTTGACCTGCCAGGAACGATGATGATGTATTAAAGTGTGGTATAGTGTGGTCTGTGTTCACAAATGTATGTTACCAGCAGAAATATTCTAAATAATATAATTAATGTCATGTATCCCTATAATTAGTGAGTATACTACAATTAATACACTGTTCATCTGTGGATGTACAGTTGACACCATCAAAATAAAGAGGAAAGATGAACCTCGGCCATATATTTTCTTTATGCAGTCTTTTAGTTTATTTGGAGAAAGTGAATTTCTTTTTCAAACTTTATTTCTAAACTTGGACAAGAATCATTTCCACTCTGCACACCACTCTACAAAGCTTCCTCAACTCCAGCCTGCTCAACTATAGCTAAAAAACAAAATCCTCACACATCCTTTTTTCTGAAATGAGAGTGATGCAGCAGCTACAATTATTCTACATGATAATTTATTTTATGATGTCTGCCCTAAGTGCAGGGCACCAATATCTCAGGAGAGTACAGTGGCTGTGGCTGGCCTATCCGAGGCCATGCAAGTAATTAAAGGCACTTTCTAAAAATGTTGTTGTTGTTTTTATAAATGTGTTAAGTTATATTGTTGTGACACATTGTGTTCATCAATTAAATGTGAAGTTGGAACTCAGAACCTGACTCTGATGTGTTTGTTAACTGCACTGTTCTGACATTTTCTCAATCTACACATCCTACAACACACCATTTCCTTTAGTGGGTATTTTATAACTCCCTCCACTTCTTTAAGACATTTTGCATTTTAATAGGCTTATAACTATGGCAAGAGAAGATACAAATACACCAGTAAAAATAACTTTATTTCATGAATTGTTGCATTTTTTACTGACATAATTAGACCATGTGTATACCTTCATTGATGAATACAAACAACAAATACAATACCACAGTGATTTATAATGACTTCATTTTCTGGGACCAGTATGAGCTACTACATGTTTCATGTGGGTACTGTACAAAGATTAACCATCTCTTCTAATTAAAAGACAGTGTTTAAATAGAAAACTGAATCAGTGTTGAAACTCCTTCACTCCTCCTGAGGTGAGCGACACTCCTTCCACATAGATAGATAGATAGATAGATAGATAGATAGATAGATAGATAGATAGATTACTCAGTGACTAAAATGACTAAAAAACAGATAAAAACACAGCAGTTATTGCACATAGTTATTGCCTGAGGGGAGGATGGGGAACAGGAAGTGTCCGGGGTGCGAGGTGTCCTGCTGGACTAAGGACGCAGCCCTGGGGGAGGCCGGTGTATGCTGAGTGATGCTGGAGGAGGTGTGGTGGCTGATCCTGACGCACTGGGGTCTGTTGGTGAGGAAGTCCGTAATCCACCTGCAGAGAAGGTCTCCCAGACCCAGTGTTTGTAGTTTGTCAGTCAGTTTTCTGTGTAGTGGATCTATTGGTCCTGTATGCAAATTGGTATTGGTCGAGGTCAGGAGGGATGCATGCCTTAATATGGGGCAGTAGTCTCTCGAAGCATTTTCATAATCACCGACGTGAGGGTAATCATTCAGGCTTGTGATGGCTGAGGTTTTGGGTACAGGGATTATGGTGGCAGTTTTCAGACATCTGCCTCTCCAAGGGTCTCATAAGCTCTCTACTCTGGTCCTCTGGAAACTCTGCAATAAAAGGTCATATTTTGTTAGGTTTAAAAACAGATGTCTTACATAAAGACTGCATAAAGAAAATATATGGCAGAGGTTCATTTTTCCTCTTTATTTTGATGGTGTCAACTGTACATCCACAGATGAACAGTGTATTAATTGTAGCTTTAGTTTTTACTCACTAATTATAGGGATACATGACATTAATTATATTATTTAGAATATTTCTGCTGGTAACATACATTTGTGAACACAGACCACACTACACCACACTTTAATACATCAAAATTAATATCAAAACACCCCTAAGCCTTACTTATATGACTGGGCAGGGTCCAGTTAACTCACTTCTAGCATAATTGTAGGCATTTCACACAGACTTAGATGGACAAATATTAAAATGACATGCAAAACAGCTGATAATAACAAACGAGTAACGTTAGCATAACGTTACAACAGCTGTTTAGCTACAACAGCTAGCAACTTTACCTGCAAACAAAATAGCATTGTTAGCATTGGCTATGTTCTGAAGTTAACAGCTAACTACGTTCCTGGCAGGTCAACAAATTTAAACAGTGTTGGGTTGGAGACGTTTGGTGGATAAGGTCAACAAAAAAAAAGTTTGACTTACTTCATGACGACTGCAGTCCAGCGGCTCAGTCTCCGTCTCAAACACGGTTTGTTTACTTTGAAAATCCCGGTGATGATCTCTCTCAGTTGTGGGAAAGTGGTGGAAACATCACTGTATAACAGTTATGAATTATCTAAATGATTTAGGCTATTTGTTGTTAGGTTGTATTTATTTCATTTTGCTCTCCTTAAACTGACAGCTGCGGCCAACACGCTTCAAAACGCCCAACTTTTACTTTGAAGGCTGTTTCCGACACTCGACTTCCTTTTTCAATGTTCATTGTACAAGTTGGATAAAGGAACAAGCTGCATTACACGTCTTACGACAATGAAATAGGAAACACCCCCCAAAATTGGATGTTTCATTATACAACGTAAACAATGGAGATTCAATTATACTTCATGCACGGACCCAAAACTCACTGACGTACACCAAAAATGTGTACCAGTGAAACATTACATAAACGTCTCAACCTAATATCTGGAATACCCCTTCAATATGAATTGCAGTTTCTTCACTTATCTATTTTACTTGAAATAGGTAAGTGCAGACTACAACAATCTTTCAAGCAGTCCATCAAGCAGCCAATTGTTAGCAGCAACAGTGGCTCCTGGCAGCCTTGTTGCTTTTGGTATGTCTGTATACCAAAAGCTTTAATTTACATCAAATATGCAATGGATCTGACGGTGTTGGTATGACAGGTTTCACATCACTTTTCACTGATTTGAACATGCTCAGGGTGTTAAGGATCGCTGATTAATGAAAGAAGATAGTTGTTGCTGCTGCTCACCAGCTCCACTCGTCCAAATCCTCCCATGCCAAGTGTGGCTATGAGATCGAGCTCCTGGAAAGGCTGGTGTTGAGGCAGGAGAACAATCCTCTCTCTCAGCCTCTTTATCTCCTGGGCCTCAGCAGAGTCAATCTGAGGTGAGTGGGGCCTCAGAGAAGAATAACATGGGATATAGGATTGGGCCCTTTGAGCCTAGACTCACTAATTTATAGATGAAACATTTAAAGATCTCATTTGCAGATCAGCTTATCACCACTTAAACTGGAAGTTCAATTATTAGTATATGACATCTAATAAGTCACCACCATCATCACCTTACAGGGAAGCTTTTAACATTTATACAGCTGTTGTGTTAGCGTGTCATTGTGCACTTACAGGGCATTTCTCCTCTCATCACTCCTGGAAAGCTCTTCCACATATTCTTTCAAGTAAGCCTGAAGCTCCTCGTAAGTTCCCACCATTTGGTTGAAATTACTGGAGAGGAGGGTGCAGGAGACAAAAAAAATGAATGATACACTGTATATATATATATTATGTCTGGGTCATCGTTGCAAAATGTTGTCTGAAATTGTGGTTAAAATGAAGGCCGAAATTGAAAATGAGTGTGATCCAAGCAAGGGTGTAGGGGTGTAGGAAGTAGGACTATATTCTGAAAACTGAACCACGCAAGGCTGGGGTGATAGGAGTACAGGCATGGTTTTGAGCACTTTTGAAAGTATTTTTTTCCCCCAATGACTTAAAAGGTCTATAAGTGGCTGTGTTAGCTGGAATACACAACAGGTGCACATCATACACTACCTGCTGCCAGATGATTTCGTCAGTCAAAAGTGTGATAGCTTGCATTCCCATCTACCAGTGGCTCTGCTTCCAGCAACCCAGCTCGCCACACCTCTGCAGCCAACAGCCTTGCTCTGCGCTCACCTGAGTCTCTACACGCCACTCAATCCACCAGCGCCACCGTGAGCTACCTCTCCTCCTCCTTCCACCTCTCGATTACTTTGCACTCAACTCCCTGCCTTGTGAGCAGCTCACCGTCCGTGAAATCTCAATATCCTAATTCATTTTCTCAATTCACTGTCATGTTTTAAAAGAGTGCTGATATGACAAATTAACGTTTGGTAACATTAACATTATCGTGAATACTACAGCCAGTAAGCCCAACGTTGATAACTTCACATGTAATGTTAGTTCAGCCTCATATTTACATCGACGGTTAGCGTTAGCTCATGTGCTAAACGGCCAAAGTAACACAAACTACACTGTTTTTTAAATACTTACAGTTCCATCATTGACAGTGGGTATGGATCCATCTTTTAAGGGACAATCTTGTTGCCAGTCCAGCGTCCAGTACTGACCCTGGTTGCTGAAGCAGTCCGGCGTGAAGTGACTGGCACAGACCATAACGCTTTTGCTCACTGAAGCTGGGACGTTTCCCTGATAAATAAAATGTAGCCACTTCGCTCTGATATCCTCTTTGGTAGGGAGGCCATGTAGCGAAACAGGAGGATCCGTGCATCCGACGACAGAGCAGCAGTGCTTGGCTTTCGGGTTGTACATGGTAGCGGTCAGGCTGTCGCGTACAAGTTAAGCGAGAACGAGAAAATGGCGGATCCTCGTTCAGGTAGCTGGCGTAGTGTGGGAGGAGATAGCCAGCACGAGGGCGGGAGTATGCAAAAGACCGGACTGTTACGTAACAATCCGGTCGAAATCCAAACGGCTCGTTTAGAGACTCAATTCCTGACTCCAGCAGGTACAAAATGTTGACTTAGTTGTCGAAACTTATGCTTAAGGGGTGGGGAGGCACTCCGGATACGCAAATATACATACTAAACCAAGGAAAAAGTGAGATTTGCATAATATGTCCCCTTTAACAACCATTCACACCTGGGCTCACCTAGCCCTAGCAACCCACATGAAGGGTGTTTGTGTCAACGACCCACAAGTTGTCCTAACAACTCTGAAACTCAGAGCTCACACGTGTCCTTAAAGACTCTGTGAGGACACTCCCACAGAGAGTTTAAAAGCCTGCAAACTCCCCTCCAGAAACAAGTCCAGTTGCCTACGATACAGCACTTAGAAGTAACAGGTTAAAGAACAATTTGGATTATTGCAACTTTGGTCATAATAAATCCTGGGCAGCTGTCCGATGATCACATAGGTTGGAAACAAGTCAACAGTTTATAGCCATATGACATAATCTTGTGTACTTCTTTGATCAGTCCTATAAAGATGGTCTGACAAGGGGCTTCCACACTCCTTGAGTGTAGAAGCCCCTTGTCTCTAATCCCTATAAGAAGCATAGGCTATGTAGTATATGTTATGACAGAGTGAACAGCAATAACAACACAGAGTTAATTTTATTTTAAATATACCTATTTACTTTTGAAGATGTATTCCCATTACCACATTGTTATTTAATATCGGCAATCCAAATTAAACCAAATGCTCTGGTATATGGGTTAAACTGTAGATAATAACATGGAATGCTAAGACATTCAGCTACTTACTCTCTGTCCACCACCAGGCAGTGTGTGTCATTCTCATTGCAGATGATGTTGGCTGAGCGAACATCCTCACTGTAAACATACAGGTACATTTAATCAAACAACACAAACCCATATGTACACAATGTTTTCTGAAGTGTGATGAGGTTTTCCTCTGTAAGTGTTCAAACATCCCACAGTATCAGATGGAATCAAATAAACTGGGTGGTGAGTGTTCATATCACACCGCTGTGAAATTCTTGTATATGCATGGGTTTCATCAGTAAAGATTCATAAGTAGACCCCAAAACACACTTCCAAAGCATCCCAGATGCCATCGGAATGGAGGAGGATCATGCTTTTCAATGGAAACCATTGTGGCTGGGAGACTTAAGCTGCACAGCCTCTCATTAGCCTCATTGGGCTGTTTTCCCAGAGACAACAGAGAAAAACCTTCTTGAAACCATTCCATGGGCTGGACCTGGATTTGGCATAGGCATTGGTGTCTGATCCAAGCCTCTGCCCTCTGAACCTCTGTACCTGGGTCCTCTAGTAGGTGCCACTATTCTGGCAGGTGCTCTACACTCAGAGACAGAAAGACCTGGAGTAGGCTAGGGCACATACTGTATGAGCGAATATATTCAACCCCAGTGAGGGTGCATCACTGTGCAATTTCCTTGTGTGCAAGAGGGATAGGCTACTGCTATTGGGAAGAGCACACACTCATTGGACTTTGGAATGTGCCAAGCTCTCTGGGAACAAACATGTACAGACAGCCCAGCACCTGTTCAGGCAGGCCATCACAGTGCTGTTGTCCAACCTTAACATGATGCGTTGCTGGTAACTGAGGTGGAAATACAGCACAAGGTTAGAGTATAGGAGTGGAGCCTGCATCATTTGTCACAGTTAAGGTGCAATTCCAGTCACACAAACTGAATGCTTCCTACTTGCGTACTAACAGTACAAGGTGAGCAATCAAAACACTCACATGACTGTGTCAATTGTGACCCGAGCTTCTACATGTTAATCTGCCTTACCTGCAATCATAGAACATGAATCCAGGCAGAGGCCAAAACTGAATGCACAGGCTTGGCTGTGAAGTGCTCTCAGTGATCATGACAATGAGGCTCAGACATGTGACATATTTAGATGTTTGCTGTTGTGTGTCAGTCAATAGTATTGGATTTCATAGTCATCTGCTGTGGCCCCAGCCTTCTGTGAAGTTTTGTTTGTACCTGATGAGAGCTTTCTCTCCAAAGTAGTCGCCGACTCCCAATGTCTTGATTTCCTGTGGTTCCGCAAACCCCTCTGTACTCTGAGTGACTATGACCTACAGACAGAAATCATCAGTGTTATATTACTTTCTGTTGTTGTTTCATCATTGCAATCATGAAATTGAGACAATAATTCTTTCATTGTTGGACATAATTTAAGTCAGTCAGCCAAGTCATACAACCAGTCATACAAGCTTTGGGTCATATCCTGAAATATGTGGCAGGTATTTGGTTTTGACTTAGAGGAAACCACTAAGCCCACATGCTATGGCCAATGCAAAAAGCCTTAATTATTAGCAACTCTGCTTATTAGAGATACAAATGAACAATTTAAAGTCTGTAGCGAGAACCGAGGGGTTTATAGGATACAATATTATTACTCGACAAAGTCTGATCTCAGTGGTGATACAAAGTCAACCCAGTTTTTCCAGAAATTCTTAAATTTACCAGATTCTAATCTGACTGAAAAAGTCAGCCATTCCATCATATAAATATTTTGCATTACTTCAACCCAATCTTCCCTCTTAGGTGCCTCTGTCTTCAGCCACTTCCTGGTAATGGCTTTTTTACTAGCAACCAACATGTTCCTAAACATATATTTGTCTCCTGAATTTGTAATTCTTTCATTCCCTTTTCCCAGGTATATGTCAAATGTACATGGAAATACCACCCTCAAGATTTTCTCAATACAATTCTTCAAATCCTGCCAGTAAGGTATAATAGAGGGGCATTCTCAAAAAACATGGAAATGATTGGCATTATCTTCTCCACATAATCTCCAACATTTTGTATCCTGATATTTCTTTTGTGCTGGTGAATATCTCACTATGTTCTTCCAGCCATACTCTCTCTATGAAAGGGAACAAGTTGTTTTCCACTGTTGCTCATTGATCTCCTCCCATTCCTCCTCTGATAACATCCTTCCAGCCACTTCTCTTTATATATGCTGTATCGTTACCTTTTAAATTTTCCATTCCTTTGCATAATTTTGAGATTACCTTTTTACCCAAATCTGATTCATATGCTAAAATAAACAATCTAAATCTAATCTAAATGCATCTTTCTTATTATTTGCTCTAAATAATGCTTCATTTGTAAATATCTGTAGAAATCCTGATTGTTTAAGCCATATTGGTTCTTTAAATCCTGAAAGCTTTTAATAACCTTCTTCTTAAAAAGCTCCCAAAATATTGTTGGTCCCCTTTCCCATCTACTAAACCTCTTATTTGCTGTATTAGGTATGAAATCTGTATCATGTGCAATCCATCTCAGTAACTAACTTTGCTCTGTCAGGCCATTCTTTGATATAATCTCAGACCATATATTAAAGGATAAACCCAGCCATGGATTCAGCTCCTCTTTAAGATGTTTTCTTAATTTAGTATCATTTATTATGGTCTGTAAGGGAATAGTGGCCGACGTGCAACATTCAATGTCCTTCCATCTCGCCACATATGAGGGATTGCACAGGTTCAACAGAGTTTTTATCTGTGCAGCATGACAATAGCTCTTAAAACAGGTGTAGCAGAACAGAGCCTTGTTGTGTTCTGCGCTGGTTTGCATGGTCCTGTATGTTTTTGCTCTCAATTGCTCGGTGATCGACAGCCAATCGTTGTATGCAGGCATACTATAAAGGCAGGTAGTGGTCCTCTTTGCTCTCCCTCTGTCGCCGTAGCATACCTCATTTCCAGTGCGCCCGCTGCTGTAGCAGGTATGAGAGCAGTCTTTGTTGTTTGTGCGTTATTTATTTATCTGTTTTGTTAGTGTGGTGTTAAAAACCAGTTACATATGATTTTGTAGATGCCGTGGACCCTCTCCCCTTCCTCAGCTGTGATGCTATCACCGATCGCAGCTGGTAGGTCCATCTATTCCGTGCGCTGTGACATCATTTAGAGTGTAGTAGCTAAATGGCTGTCATTATAGGTATTCGCTCAGTGGTGGAATAGCACCAGATGGCTCTCGTCTGCTCCCCCTCCCCAGGCTCATAAGCACAGCCGGATCGGGACCGCGGGTCTGTGTTCAGCAGCCAGAATTGTAGCAGCTACTCTGGCTCACCTGTAACTACGCTGCTGCTTTGCCTTCTCTTACTTTGCTCACCGTGGCTTTTCCTACTGTTACATTGCTCACCGTGGCTTTTGCTTGATGACGGGTTGCTTATCTAGTCCCTAGATATTTTATTTTGGGCCATTTTAGTATAGTGTGCTGCCAATGGGACTCCATTTTCAACTGGCTTGCTGCCTTTAACTCCATTTAATATTGTTTTGTGTAGTTGAGTCTGTTTATTTCCTTTTATCTTATTTCATTTGTTTTATTTACCCGTACCTGGCTGCTTAGCCCCCACCATTAGTCTGGTTTTGTGTTTGTTTTGTTAACTGCATCTTATTTCTTTCATTATTTTTGCAGCATTTAGTCAGCGTAATAGTGTTTCGTTTATTTGTATGAATGATGTCCCACTAATTTGTATTTTGTTCTCTTTCTGTTTTAGAAGTTGAGAGTCTAAAGTGGTGGGGGTTGGTGTCCTCCGGTGGTGTTGATGGAACCATGTCTCTCGCCTCATAGTATTACGAACCTATGTGCCCTTGAGTGATCAGTTTTGGTCAGAGGTAAAATATTATTCCTTGGGTGAAATTCCCAGGGTGGCGTTGTTGGCTCCTCCTTGATTATACCAGCTCGCTGGTTGACCTCCTAACCGCCCGCCACAATCTGGCGTTGTTGGCAGGATATACTTTTGAAGGCAGAGACGTGTGTTCTATTCTACTTTTTGTTTTGTTGCCCTGGATAAATGCTATTTTGTTTGTCTTGTGTTTTGTTTTTTGTTTGGAGGCAAAGCAGCATTTAGTGTTTGTGGCTCTGTGGTGAGCCCTGGTGAGGTTTTCTTGTCTTGGTGTACTGCGCTGTAGTGTCATTTCACTTATCAGGCTGTAGTTATGGGGGAAGAGTTGCAGGAACTGAGGGGTCTAGTTGCACAGTTAAGAGCAGATAATGAGAGGTTGCACCAAGAACAAGATGCGGCCATTCCTGGCCCTAGTGCTGCGCCTTCTATTTCTGTGATACCTACTGCTCCTCCTACCGCTAGTGCCCATGTGACTGACAGGCAGGTTTTTGTGCCCCAAGACAGGAAATGCCCCATGTTTAGTGGAAGATCAGGCATAACACTGACTGAGTGGATTGAGGAGGCGCAAGCTTGCATGAGGGCACAGCATTTATTTACACCTGACCAGGCGTACTTTTTGTTTGATCACCTACAAGGGGAAGCTCGTGAAGAGATGAAATATCGTTCTAGTGCTGAACGGGGGGATCCAGCTAAGAAAATTGCTGTTAAGGGAGTTGTATGGGTGCTCGGAGTCCTATGGAGCTTTACAGGAGGCCTTTTTCTCCTGAAGGCAGCAAGAAGGGGAGACTCTGCAAGAGTTTTCCCACGCTTTGCTCAGCCTTATGGAGGCGGTGATGGAGCATGTACTTGACGGGGGCCTTCGTCGTGAGTTAAAACAGCTTGTGTGCAGGCAGCCTACTGCCACCTTACTTGAGGTCAGAGGAGAGGTGATCAGGTGGGAACGTGAGGGTTTGCCAGGTGGTGCGAGGGGCCAAAGTCACTCTGTCCCCTCAGCATTAGGTATTCAGTATGGTTGTTCAGGCTTTGCAAAAGTGCTATCATGTTAGCATGCAGGCCCCTCACGATGCTTCCGGCAAGGCAAAAATTCGAGGTAGGAAGGTTTGTCATATCCCCGGAGGTGTAATGAAGATAGTGGAGGCCACATGCTCTGAGCAGTATTCAGTTGCCACGGTATTGATTGAGCCCCTAGACTCTGACTTACCCGCTGGACTGCTTGCTTCCCCTGCTCTAGTTCAGGTGCTAAGGGGCACAGCCTACATCCCTATTGTCAATGTTGGTTCCACCGATGTGTTGCTCTACCCTCACACTATTGTAGCCATGTTGGATGGGGTTAATGTTAGCCTTCCCACGGGAGTCACTGAGGTGCCATCTGGCGTAGCCACTGTAGCATCCCAATCAGTTTCTCATGCTATGCAGGATCAGATGGAGGCCACTGATCTGTCTCCATTGCCTGCTGAGGAGCAGGGTCAGGTGAGGTCCCTTCTTAGGAAGTATCTCCCAGTCATTTCTGCTCATGATGGAGATTTGGGTTGCACTAACCTGATAGCCCACGACATCCTTCTTTTAGACCAGGTTCCTGTAAGGCAGCACTACAGACGTATACCCCCGTCGGAGTATGAGGTTGTAAAGGAACATATCAACCAACTGCTAGGGGCACAGGTAATCAGAGAGTAGCAGCCCTTACACTTCCCCATTGTGCTGCCACGTATTGAGGAATCCCTGGATGCACTAACGGGTGCTTGCTGGTTTTCCACCATGGACCTGGTCAGTGCGTACAACCAGGTCAGAGGAAGATCGTGCCAAGACTGCATTCTGCGCTCTGTTTGGGTTATTTGAGTGGAACCGCATGCCCTTTGGGCTTTGTAATGCCCCCAGCACCTTCCAGAGATTGATGCAGCGGATATTCGGTGACCAACAATGCCAATCGTTGCTTCTTTACCTTGATGACATTGTGGTTTTCTCCTCCACAGTAGAACAACATCTTGAGAGGTTGGAAGTGGTGCTAGGTCAGCTTCAACAGGAAAATCTTAAGGCGAAGCTCACCAAATGTGCATTTTTCCAGAGAGAGGTGCGCTACTTGGGCCATGTGATCTCGGACAAGGGGGTTTCCACCAATCCAAGTAAGGTAGAAGTGGTAGCCAACTGGCAGCCTCCCACGACCATCTCCGAGCTGCAGTCTTTCCTGGGGTTTGCCAGCTATTATCGTCGATTCATGGAGGGTTTTGCCAAGTTGGCAGCCCCTCTACATAGGCTGGTGGCAGAGCTGGGAGGCACCAAGACCAAGAAGAGGGCAGCGCGGGGTGCCATTGGGAACTGGATGGAGGAGTGCCATCGAAGTTTTGAAGCACTGAAGACCAAGCTAACCACTGCACAAGTACTTGCTTATTCCGACTTCTCACAACCCTTTGTTCTAGAGGTGGATGCAAGTTATGGTGGCCTTGGGCGGTACTTTCCCAAGAGTAAGTAGGCAAGGTCAGGCCAATTGCTTATGCCAGCTGAGGTCCACAGAGCGCAACATACTGAACTACAGTTCTATGAAATTGGAGTTCCTGGCGCTCAAGTGGACCATGGCGAAGAAATTCAGGGAGTACCTGCTTGGCCATAAGTGTGTCATTTACACAGACAACAACCCACGCAGTCATCTGCTAAGCTTGGTGCCACTGAGCAACGGTGGGCGGAAAGGGCAATCAGAACGCAGATGCTCTATCCCGTCAGCATCCACCCAGTGTGCAAGAGATGAAAGCCATGGTCCCCAGCACTTCACTTCCCAAATCCTTACAGCAAGCCTTGCAGTTGGGAAGGGCTGAAGCAACCCAAACTACCATCACAGTCCTGCCTCATCATGCATCTTCTGATATGGCTACTCTCCAACAGAATGATCCCGCTATCCAGGAAGTGTTGGCGTTTTGGAGAGGGAAGCAGCGTCCCAACCAGGAGGAGCAGAAACAAGTCTCTCGGCCCACATTGGCATTGCTCCGACAGTGGGACCACCTTGTTAAAAGGAGTGGAATCCTCTATGGCCAGGTTTTTTGCCCTGATGGTGCTGAGCCAGTGTTCCAGCTGCTGTTGCCTTCTGCCCTAAAGGTGGAGGTGCTGACTCAGGTTCACCAGGAGCATGGCCATCAAGGTGGAGAGAGAACATTGGAGCTACTGCGGCCACGGTGTTACTGGCCAGGAATGTCCTCCTGGAGGTGGCGCAGCTGTGTCAGGCCTGTGAGAGGTGCCAAGTGGCCAAGGATAACCAACCGGCTGCTCCTAGTTTCATGGAACATTTGTTGGCTTCCCGGCCTAACAAGATTTTGGCCATCAATTACACCATGTTGGAAGCACCATGATCAGCATGTTCACGATGCACCACTGAAGGACGGTCAATTGGAATTGCTGTGTGATTTCAGTGCTAGACGTCATGAAATCCAAGATCTCTGGAGCTCCATGGCATACCAAGTTCTGAAAGCACCTCAAGAGGACGGATCGGTATATACCATCGCACCTGTAGATGACCGGTCCAAAGCCAGACAAGTCAATCATACGCTGTTGAAGGCAGTGGTCAGAAAGGACTCCCCGGGTGGTGCCTCCACCAGTAATCCACTCCCCGTCAACGAGCCACCATCAGGGGACGAGTTGTCATGTGATGGTGATTTGTTGTTCCGCTGGCCTGACATCCTTCCGACAATTCCTGAGACTCCTGCCAGACCAACTGCAGTGACCCAGACAACCCCTCGTTTGCTGCTCCCACACTCTGAAGTGGCTCCCACTCTACCAGGCCCTTGATCGACAGCCAATCGTTGTATGCAGGCATAGTATAAAGGCAGGTAGTGGTCCTCTTTGCTCTCCCTCTGTCGCTGTAGCATACCTCATTTCCGGTGCGCCCGCTGCTGTTGCAGGTATGAGAGCGGTCTTTGTTGTTTGTGCATTATTTATTTATCTGTTTTGTTAGTGTGGTGTTAAAAACCAGTTACATATGATTTTGTAGATGCCGTGGACCCTCTCCCCTTCCTCAGCCGTGACGCTATCACCGATCGCAGCTGGTAGGTCCATCTATTCTATGTGCTGTGACATCATTTAGCGTAGCTAAATGGCTGTCATTATAGGTATTCGCTCAGTGGCGGAATAGCACCAAAATTGTAGCAGCTACTCTGGCTCACCTGCAACTACGCTGCTGCTTTTCCTTCCGCTACTTTGCTTTGTCTACTGTTTGCTCAACGTGGCTTTGCCTACTGTTACTTTGCTCACCGTGGCTTTTGCTTGATGACGGGTTGCATATCTAGTCCCTAGGTATTTTAGTTTGGGCCATTTTAGTATAGTGTGCTGCCAGTGGGGCTTAACTCCATTTTGTTTAAATTTCCAACTGGCTTGCTGCCTTTAACCCCATTTAATATTGTTTTGTGTAGTCTGTTTATTTCCTTTTATCTTATTTGGTTTGTTTTATTTACCCATACCTGGCTGCTTAGCCCCCACCATTAATCTGGTTTTGTGTTTGTTTTGTTAACTGCATCTTATTTCTTTCGTTATTTTTGCAGCATTTAGTCAGTGTAATACAGTGTTTCATTTATTTGTATGAATGATGTCCCACTAATTTGTATTTTGTTCCCTTTTCTGTTTTAGAAGTTGAGAGCCTAAAGTAGTGGGGGTTGGTGTACTCCGGTGGCGGTGTCCCCTCCTGTGTGCTGTGCTGTCTACCCCTGGTGTGATCCTTCTCGTGTGTGGATGTGTGTGCACGTGTGATTGGGGTGACCCTCTCCTGGATACTTCACTCCTGGTGGCCCACCTCTCCACTAGTAAGCCTCAGCTCCACCCATTTTCTTTGCCCCTCAATAATTTTTTATATTGTGTTCTCTGGCCTTTTATTAGTATTGTGTGTTTAAAATAAAGGATTATTGTTGATGGAACCACGTCTCTCGCCTCATAGTATTACGAACCTATGTGCCCTTGAGTGATCAGTTTTGGTCAGAGGTAAAATATTATTCCTTGGGTGAAATTCCCAGGGTGGTGTTGGCTCCTCCTAAATTATACCAGCTCACTGGTTGACCTCCTAACTGCCCAACACACAGGGTAGGGCTAACCCACCTTTAACCTGAATCTAATCAGTGGTCTTTTCCCTTACCAAGTGTATGTGAGATTAACTTATCCCATTCTATGAAATCTTTGTCTGTCACTTTTGCTGGAAGAGTTTGGAATAAATATAGCAACCTTGGAAGAACATTAATTTTGATCACTTCTATTCTTGACGCTAAACTTGTAAATGGGATTAAATTCCATCTTCCAATATCAGATTTTATTTGAGAGATTAAAGGATCATAATTTATGGATTTCAATTGAGATAGGTCTTGAGGCAGAGTTACTCCCAAATATTTCATAGAGAAAGTTTAAAATTCAATTGGAAAATCTGATGGTTTGGTCTGGCGTATAGTTGAAGATTTTGGTTTATTATCTGGCTATAAATTAAATGTGAGAAAAACACAGGTTCTCCTTACATTTAATTTATAGCCAGATAATAAACCAAAATGTGTGACCAAAGTGTTGCCATGAGTACCGGAAGAGACAGGGTGGGTTGCGATAAATATATTAATAAATCATCCGCAAATAATGCTATTTTCTGTTCGCCTCCCTCCATGTGTATACCTTTTTTATATTTTCATTTTGTTTTATCCATTGACTCAGAGGCTCCAAATAAATAGCAAAAAGGAGAGGGCTAATTGAGCAGCTTTGACGGCACCCACTATCTAATATGAGAGAATTTGAGAGATTGCCATTGATTTTGATCCTGGCTGTGGGTTTATTATAAAGTGATTGTATGGTTTTGCTGTTTCATTAAAAGCCAAACTGCTCCATCACCTTTATATAGGAAGTCCCACCTGACAGAGTCTAAAGCCTTTTCTGCGTCCAATCCCAATACTACCGCTTCTAATCTTTTTCTCTGTTACCTTTGGTAAATGTAAAGACTCTAATAATAAAAGTATCTGGTACTTATTATTGATGTTTGATTGAGAATATAATTTTTCAATATAATGTTTTTGTGTTAAATTATGAAGTGTGTTAATGTGATCTTAAAGCCATAGTTTGGGTGCTTTAAGCTACATTTGTTTGAGTTTCGTGGACCGCCAAATCCAATTGCTGCTGTTTTATACTTTAGGACATCGTGGTTGCCGTTTGCCTTTCCTTTGTGCTCATCACAAGCTGATTTGAGTTTTTCCAATTTGTGGACCTAAATGTAAGCTTTGCCACTGTTTGAGCGCACAATGAGCCGCATTCCTATCAAGGAACAACGACCGGTGGAAGGTGATCAAGCCCCAGTTTGTTCCCCGGCTGCTGAATGATAGAAAGGCAAGTGTGGTGTGTCTCCACGGTTGTTTCCTCCTCGCTGCACTCTGAGCATTAGCTCTTTTCCTCCTCTCTACTAACCCACACATACACACACCTACTCACATCCACACACACCTCTGGTGAACAGATAGCTTGGGATTAACTCATCTCCAGGCCATTGTTCATTAAAGGCATGTGTTGCGGTAGCACACAAACCACATTTGGAACTGTAGAGATCAGCTCTGTCCAACACCACAGTGTGATTAAAGGCACGTGTTAGTTTGGCAGACCCTGTTCCAAATCAGTTTTATTCATATAGCCCAAAATCACAATCACATTTCCTCAGTGGGCATTACAATCTGTACAGTGAACAACATCCTCTGTCCTCAGACCTACCACCATTGTTTGTTCAAGTCTCACACGGTCACCGCCACTGACCAGCCCTGACATGACATGTCCGTCATCTTGAATGCTTGCATGACATTATCTCCCATGAGAAAACATCCACCATGTTGACATCGCTCTCTCTCTCTGGCCACGCACACACACATCATTATGCTGCTTATTTGTTTGTTGCTTTAGTGTTTAGTTTCATAGTCACTGTAGTGGTTGTTGGATAACAGATATTTATTAATTGAAGAATTATTGATTATTGATACATTTTGCTAGTGATAAATCAATTCTATTATATTGTACAGTTTTCTGGGATTATTTGTGCATGTGTTTTGTGATAACAGCTGGTTTTGACGGTCAGTGCTCGGATTCATGTCCTTCTCTATTTTATTATTTTACAAATATTTACATTTTAAAGTGAACATCCTTCTTTTGAGACTAATTCCCCCTTTGGTTATTGGTCCCTGATTCCAGGGTGGTGCCCCATGATTAATTTATATGAATAATTTTATTATTCTTAATAATAACAATTGTAATAATTAATCGCTAATAACCAAACATGCCCTACCTAACAAATGTAGGCCTGCCGATAATTTTTCTAATGCTACTATAGCCAGATAAAGTATCAAACCACCTGTTAGAAAGCACCAGAATACAATATATGACAAATACACAAAACTTCTAGGGGAGAACCCCGAAACCTCTGATAAAATTGTCCCAATCATATTTTAAATGCTATTCCCATGCACTTAGGCATATGTTCTATTTACTTCACCATGAGCAAATCTGGTAGGAAAACACACTGATAATCTATTAAAAATAGTGTCACTGCTGTTTGTGATTGTGTTTTTTACGTATTCATTCCTCAAAGCTGACCAGTAACATTTATACAGGCTGCAGGCAGCAGAGACACCCCTTCCCGCAGATCATCACACAAGTATGTGATCCTTTTAGCTTCATTGTTGCAGAAGATGCAATGTCCCGCTCAGGCCCAGACTGGCCATAGGGAGAACCGGGAGTATTCCCGAAGTGCCGGCCTATGATTGGCCTGCTGGCCTGCGTCTCTCTCTTTTCTTTTCTTTTTTTTAACAGGCTGCCGGTCAGCCGGCGTTGTGGCTATCTGACTTTTTTTTCTAAGTCAGAGAGGCAGGCCAGGCCAATCAGAGGCCACTCAGGCCAGTAGCATGTGAGGAGGACAAGACAATTGGTTTGTTTCGATTAACACCCGCCCCAACAGTCCGTATCAACCACACAGACAGCGTGTGGAGGAAGGGGTGTGTGACGTGTGTCTGGTACCGAGAGGGCCTCTCGGCACCGCCTTTCCTCTTTTTTTTACCCGGGTTGGGGTCCATCATCGACGAAGCCTCGTCTCCTCTCCCGGTCCGCTCGCTACACACACACACCGCAAAAAAAAAAAAAGAAAAAAAAGAGAGAGACACAGGCCAGCAGGCCAATCATAGGCCGGCGCTTCGGGAATACTCCCGGTTCTCCCTATGGCCAGTCCGGGCCTGCGAGAGGGATAGAGAGAAAAAAAGAAAGGTGCTGGAGGATGACCAAATGCCTAAAATTGACTAATTTATTCTCCTGCTGGTACTTCAGGAGAAGCCAGTGCAGAGCAGTTGGCAGAAGGTACAGAATCATTTCTACAGTAGAGCAACAACATGCAACAAGTTGCAGACATATGAACACCACCAGGCACTGCCATTTGACATAAATGGCTCTCATTTGTAATAATAGCTGTCTTGGCACTACAGCATTATTCTATTAAGCGCTAGTGTTGTTGAATTTTGCTGTCTGTTGCTGACTTGCTGTTATGTATCCCAGCCCAAACATGAAAGCTATGTATTCCAACCTTAGATTTCTTTCTTTCTTTCTTTCTTTCTTTCTTTATTTGTTCTGATCATGGCAATTTAAAAATCATACAAAAACAGAACAAAACACAACTATCAACTAAAACATATTCCATGAGCAGAAAGGAGCAGGAAGAAGAAAATCTTATTTTACCTGCCCCTCCCTCAAGACAAAATAAATGATAGGTGGTCTGCACAATTACAGTTTACAATACAACATTAACATCACAAGAAAAAGTAAAAAGAAAATAAGAAATAAATTCTCTGTCTCAACACTCGTACACAATATAGATCCTAACTATTTTGTTCATACAATACAACTATTCTTTTTATATATATATTTTTAAACTGAAATATATTCAGACAACACTTTAAATCACTCTGTAAAGAATTCCACAGCTTAACTCCAGCAACAGAAATACACATCTGCTTTAAAGTTGTTCTTGCAAATTGGTGCTTAAAATTAAATTTCCTGCGATGATCATTAGAACTAAAAACAAACAAATTTAGCAATTTTTCTGGTAAAACTTTACATTTTGCCATGAACATAACTGTGAGTGTCTGTAGTTTGACCAAATCATGAAGTTTCAATAGTCTTGATTCAATAAATAACCTGTTGGTGTGTTCTCTATAGCCCACATTATGAATAAGTCTATCTGCTCTTTTCTGTAATAAAAATAAAGGAGTTATACTGGTAGAGTATGTATTACCCCAAACTGCAGCACAATAACTAAAATAAGGCAAAATTAGTGAACAATATAAAATTATCATTGCTTTATAATTTAACATATATTTAGCCTTAATCAGAACAAAAATATTCTTACTCACTTTTGATTTTAGCTGAGCTATATGAGCTTTCCATGTCAATTTATCATCCATGGTCACACCTAAAAATCTAAATTCTGACACTCTATCAGTTAATGCTCCTTCTAAAGAAAGTGATATATTCGCCTCACTTCTTTGATGGCCAAAAATCATAAACTTAGTTTTGTTCAAATTTAGTGACAACTTATTGACATCAAGCCATTTTTTCAATTTCACCATTTCCTTTTCTATACCTTTTGCAAGAGTTTTTAAATCATTACCAGAACAAAAAAAAGTTTTGTCATCTGCAAACAACACAAACTGTAGTGATTTTGACACTTCACATATATCGTTAATATACAAATTAAAAAGTTTGGGCCCCAAGACTGAACCCTGTGGGACTCCACAATCACTGTTCATATAATCAGATGTGTTACCAAAAAAGTGCACATATTGTTTTCTGTTATCTAAGTAGCTTTGTACCCAGTTTAAAACCACGCCCCTCACCCCATACGAATATAATTTTGAAATGAGAATTTTATGGTCAATTGTATCAAACGCTTTTTTTTAAATCAATAAAAACCCCAATTGTTTGTTTCTTGCTTTCTATTGCAGTGGTAATTTCTTCTGTTAGTTTCATTAGAGCAAAACTCGTGGACCAATTCTTTCGAAAGCCAAATTGACTCTCACTTAACAATTTATTTTTTTCAATAAAATAATCCAATTTTATTACAAACAGTTTCTCCAACACTTCAGAAAATTGTGACAATAATGATACCGGTCTATAATTAGTGAAACTATGTTTATCTCCTGCTTTAAAGAGTGGAATAACTTTTGCAATTTTCATTCTATTTGAAAAAATACCTGTACAAAAGGAAAGATTGAAAATGTAAGTTAAAGGTTTAATTATACAATCAATGGTTTTCTTAATAATGGTCATGTCAATCCCATCGCTATCCGTTGAAGTCTTATTTTTAAATTTCGTCACAATTGAAATTATTTCACTCTCATTCACTTCTCCAAGAAAAATAGATTGCAATATTTTACTTTCCCCATTCCAGCCACCTTCTGCTTGTCCATTATTATGTCGTTTAATAGTTTTTGCAAGGTTCGGCCCAACATTTCCAAAATAGGAATTAAATTCATTCACCACTTCTTTCAGGTTTGTTAGGACCACCTCGTTTAGCCTGTCCATTAATTCTTCCAGTTTGTCTTTGAATGTTTCTATATTTGATCCTGGTGTTCTATACACACAAGTCACAACAACATTTTTTTCAGTTTCCATTTCAATTTCCACAGTTATATATTCCATTAGATCATCGATTGCCATCGTCATAGATTCATTCAGTTTGCATTTTAAAACCACTGCCCACATACAAGGCCACACCCCCTCCCCTCCTATTACCTCTGTTCATTTATTGTAACTCATAGCCCTGAATATTGAAATCAACTCCTTTTTCTTGATTTAACCATGTCTCAGATAAGGCAATCACTTTAAATTTATCTTGAAATGAATTCAAATATTCATTAATCCTGGTGAAGTTAGCTTATAGACTCCTGCAATTAAAGTGTATTAACGAAAATCTTTTATTTAGTTCTACATTGTCTTTAAACTGATCATCTGTAAAATATTCACACATATCATTAATCTGACTAAGGACATGACTTTCTGAGTCAACACTGAGTTCAGAATCATATATTTTATACTCCGAATCATCAGTTCTGGAAAAGATTTGAGTGTCCAGTTGCTCAGCCATTAGTTTGTTCATTTAGAGCAGCATTATGTAGCCGCAAAAGGACATAGCCTCGTTCAGTAACCGGACCTTTTACGCAGTTGTATCGCCACCGATAGCTTTATCCTTTCTCCTTGCATGCTGACCCAGAGAGTCCAGTAGTGTCTTAACACCACAGATCAGATCGCCTGTCGGTTTTTTTCTGCCCTTGGAGCGGTGCGTCTCCCAGCCTGCTGCCCGCAGCGTTGATTCCAAGTCCGGCTCCTCGGCAGAGACCTCCATGTTAACACCGTACTCAGACAAACCTTCCGCAGCGTTTTTGGGGTTGTCAAACACCTTGAACTTCCCATCTGGGTGGTAAACTTTAAGTCTCGCTGGAAAAATAATGCAGAACTTGATCTTCCTCTCCTGTAGTTGTTTTCTCACCTGTCTGTATTTTGCACGCTCTTCAAACACCCGAGTTGTAAAGTCCTCCTCAAAATAAATCCTGCAGTCATTCACACAGATGTCCTTCTTGGACCAGTCGGCTCGGAGCACCATTTGCTTCAAAGTGTAATTTTGGAAGCGGACAATAATGATCTGGGCCGCTCATTTCTCCCTGTAAAGGGACCAATCCTGTGTGCTCGCTCGATATGAATGACTTCATTAATATCCAGTTTCTCTTGTATTATAGTCCGCACAAACTCCACAATGTTGTTTCCCTCACTTCTTTCAGGTACGGCGTAGATTCTGAGATTATTCCTTCGGTCACATCCTTCTAGATCCTCACATTTTGCTTCAAGTTGTTTTTGTACATGCAAGCTGTGGATAAGCACCTGAGTTACAGCGGCTTCACGGTCCTCATTTTCCGCGATTCTTATTTCTGCTGCATCCATTCTTAATTTCAGTTCCTCCGTGTGCTGCCTCAAGTCATTAATTTCTTTCTTTATCATTTCAAAGTTCCCAGCCGTTTCCATGCGAAATTCTTTCAGTACCTTTAGAATCTCAGTGAGTTCCATGTCGCTTTCCTCACCTGCAACAGGTGAATTGCTTGCGCTGATCATGGCCTGTTTCTGTCCTTCCTTCTGCTTTTTCCTTGACATTTCCTTTCGTTTTTGCAATGTAAAAAAACAACGTAATAAAGAATAGTCAAAATAAGCTTGTCGTTGTATTTAATTTTCTTGTGTTTCCTTTAAAGTTCGTAATTGTTTGTGGAGTGTGAAATCACAGCAACCACTTCGGCAGCCATCTTGAAATCTCCCATCCAGATTTAGGTTGGGGTTCATTAGTATTCCCCGGTATGATAATTAGAGCCTATATAAAATATTAGTCAACATTATGTGATTGCTTATTAGGAACTATGCTCTCGGACTGTATTATACATTGCATATATGGTCTGTCAGTGCGTGCGTGCATATGTTCTGTGAACATGTGTTCGAAGGCTGTCCCCTCATAGCTGATTAATTGTTTGATTTGGACTTAGTTGTCTTTGTTTATTAGGTTATATTGTAGGCTACACATAAAAAATATGTGCCAATGAGGCAGTTGATATTCTACATGACATGACTTTTTATGTATAGCTGTAACCTTGGCACTACTTATTATGTAAAACCTTTATTCTCTTCTATTAAGTGTGTTAGTGGATTTTGCTGAGGATTGTTGTGTTACTGTATTTACCAGCCCAAACATAAAAGTTACTGTATATTCCAACCTTAGATTGTACAACAGGTCCCATATGTGGACTTCTATTTGGAATGCACTATGTGTGTGTGTGTGTGTGTGTGTGTGTGTGTGTGCGTGTGTGCGTGCGTGCGTACCTGCGTGCGTGCATGTGTGCATGCGTGCCCATGCATGTAGGTGTGGGTGTGAACATTCGTGTGTGGGCAAGGCCAGGGTGGCCTGGTTACATGACTGACTCCTGGCCTGAAAAAGTCTCCCAGTCCGGCCCTGTCCAAAAACCACCAAAAAGCAAGTCTGCAATGAATTAGAAGCTGCTGGAAGACAGTTGACAGTGTCCACAGTCAGGTGTGTTTTACATCAACATGAACTGAGAGGCTACTGTGCAAGAAAGAAGCCCTTGATTCAGACGCACCTTAAAGCTGGACTGAAGTTTGCTGCTGATCACATGGACAAAGAAAAAAACCTTGAACAACGAGAATTGAGTTGTTTGGCCACAATGAGCAGCAATATGTTTGAAGGCAAGAAGGTGAGGCCTTTAACCCCAAGAATGCCATACCTACTGTCAAGCATGGTGTTGGTAGTATTATGCTGTGGGGCTGTTCTGTTCTGCTGCTCTAAAGAAAGTAAATGGAATAATGAAGAAGGAGGATTATCTCCAAATTCTTCAGGAAAACCTGAAATCATCAGCAGAAGATTGGCTCTTGGGTGCAGTTGGGTGTTCCAACAGGACAATGATCCCAAACACACATCAGAAGTGGTAAAGGAATGGCTGAATCAGGTCTTCACAAAGTCCTGATGATCCCCATCGAGAACATGTGGACTGTGCTGAAGAAACAAATCAGTGCCAGGAAGCTGACAAATTTAGTTGAACTTCACCGATTCTGTCAAGAGGAGTGGTTAAAAATGTACAATAAATACCTGTAAAAAAACAGGCATATACTCGCTAACATAAACCTAGTCCTCAACATATGCAATAACGGAATAAAGTTACTCTTTTGTGGACCATATCAAGTGATGATATAAGTAGTACATTAGGCAAGTTAGAGGATGTAAAAATTGGCTATTATTTGCTTCAGTAACTAGTGGAGTTGGGAACAGGAGGTGGGTGCAGGCAGGCGGAGAGTAAAGGCACGTTGAGTCAGTGTGTGTGCTGACTTATGCCACTTTTGGGGACAAAAACTAGACTAAAAACATTTGCAAGAATAGGTTTACCAATCAGTTCAACCCATAGCAACACTTTAAAAGTAGCCCAATTCAGCGGGAAAATGGCAGACTTGGCAACCCTGCTCTTGTGTCTATTTATAATGGTCCAACGGTTCTGAAGAAAGGGGGCTCTAACATGCACGTGCAGCCAGATGGGCTCCAAAACAAAAAAAACAGAAGTTCGATAACACCACGCAGAGAGGGATTGTGAGGTCACTCTCTCCTCTGGCAGCTGTACTCCACTATATCTTCACAGAGTAAAGAGTTGTTTCCTGACATGTAGTGAGGCTGAATGTTGTATATTGGACCTTTTTAAATCTGGTAACAAAAAGGTTATAGGTTGAAATTGTGGACTTAATTTGGAACAATGTTTGGGCCGTGGCTGATATCATTCTCAAGTCCATGGGATCACATGTACAGACAGAAATGCAGATTGAGAAAGGCCTAGAGGTTTATACGATCCTCTCCAGACTCCAACCCCCTTGGTTCAGTCCCACCAATTATTTGCCTTGAATTAAGAAAATCTTAAGGCTTTAAATGGGCTTAAATTACCTATTTGTCCAGATCTTACAAAATGCACTTTTAATTGTGTATATATCTCACCTCTCCTTTTGCAATGATAAAGAAAGTGTTCCCTTCTTCACCCTCTCGAATAATATGCTCCCCTTTTTCAAAATGGTCCTGAAAAGACAGAGGGTCAGTCATTCTCTTGTCCACTTAGATATAGTCAGAAATAGTTACTGTACAGAACTATATAAAATGCATAAAGATTACTCACCACTTCAAGACAATCAACAATCTTGGCTAGTTTTTCCTCAGGCAGTCCTCGCAGCAGAGACACACTTATAAAGAACAAGTACACATATTCATCACAGATGTTGAAATGATAATATACTGTGAGATAGAAAATAATTTTTTAAAGAAGGAAAAAAGATGGAATATACTGCCAAACTCTGGAAAATCCTCCTCTGTTTGTGGATGAGAGAGGACAAACAGAGCCTGTCAGTTGTGTTTGTACCTGCACAGAAAGCTGAAGTACTCCTCATGTCTGGCCTGTGTGGTCTGCATCATAATGGTCTGAAAAGTCTGGCGGTCCAGTGCCCAGATGTGAGACTGGGACACAGCTGGATGAGAGTGGAACCATTATCAATCATTACACTCATTGCCTTATCATCACTGAGTCCTTCATTGAGTCCTTCTCAATAAACTGGCTTTTTTGTCATGGTGCAGAGTTACACATATTTCCCCCCACACCTCAAATTACACTGATTGAATAACAAATGCATTAAAATGAATCTTTTCTTTAGGTACTTGTTGTCTTGGATGGTAGAGCTACTGTAACATTCAACTTTGTTTTGGTAAAATATTTGTCGTTATTGCTGCTTTTGTGTCCTCTAAGAGGTGACGTTAGAGCAGTAGATCAACATTTTGAGAAATAAGCTTGTTTGTTTACAACAGTGAGAAAAAGAGTATTGAGTATGGATAGAGAAGAGTCAGCGTATTTCTGGACAGAGCCATGCTAGTCGTTTTCCCCTGCTTCCAGTCTGTAGATAGTCAGTCAGTCAGTCAGTCAGTATTCCTTTATGGGGATCGAATACTGACATAAACTGACATAAATTGGATCCGTGCGCGTTTTTTTTTTTCGAGCGCTTTCAAAGCACTCGCGAGCTATTTTTTTCCTGCATCTCTGCCCCCTCGAGCAATATTGTAGCCTGTGAGGAGAAAAACAGCTTGAGCGTACGCAGAGTCCGCTCGCAATACTTTCCCCTGCTCAGGCGAGTGCAGACTGCGCGCTCACGAATCTCTCCTCTCCTCGCTCGGAAAAGTTTCCCCTGCTCGCACGCGAGTGATTTTTTTTAGTGGGCGTTTTTTGTCAGCAAGGGGGCGGGCCTGGGGGGCATGCCAATCACCATTGTATCCCAAATATAATTGGTTGAGCGAATTCGCCAAGTGGACAGCAAGGTAAGGCAACACCACTAGGACAAACGGAACAAACCACACAGCCCTGAATGCCTGAATGACATGTATTGTGATTTGGTGTCTTGACTTGAGTGTTTGCAAAATGTCACACAGAGCAATGAACTTCAATATGTTTGTCTGAGTGCTGTCTTTTCTTTCCTCCATCGTTGACATTAATCTGATAAAACGCTGATCATTTTTTGTAACTTGGGTCCTGTTGCACACAGACTGTACATTTTTTATTTTGGTAAAACTGTTTTGTTCATATTCTAGATCTACTTCTTTCTCCCTGAAAATTATAAACATAATATTAAAAAATTATTTGAAAAAAAAAGAAAAAAAAAGATAGAAGGCCTATAGTTAATATAGTTCTCATTTTGATATTTATCACGATTTCCCAACCTTACTTTTCTCACCTGTGTGCTGGGTCCAGCAGGTGAGCCAGCAGAACCGGACGCCATTGCCAGCGGACACTGCGAGGCATTCACAGTGCTACGTGGAAATCGGACATTTCAGTACTTAAAGTGTGGGTGTCTGTGCACAATCTGGCGTGATTTTGTCGCTCCTGTACTACAATTTGTCCTCAGTACTGTCTAAAACAGCTTCCACATCTCACATCTAAACAGCCTTGGAAATTAAAACAGTTTTAGCCATGTAGGATATTCGTGCATGTTGTGCAAATGGAAGTTTGTCACTGACAGCAGTTTTTTCACTGCCAATCATGTGGCGTAGCCGAATCGTTTTAGATCCTATGTTCCCTGAAGGCAACATGATAGGGGAAGGTCTGTAGCCTTTTGGTTAAGCTGTCTGTCATGATTCCACACCCCTCTCAGTTGATGCCACGCCCCCCACGCTAGTACAGGGTCAAAAGTCTGAAACTGAAAAAGCAAGATCTGAAACTGAAAAAGAAAGATCTGAAACTGAAAAAAAGATTTGAAACTGTAAAAAAACGAAGATCTGAATCTGAAAAGATAGAACATGCAACTGAAAGAAATAGGATCCCAAATATCAAAACATATGAAAGTGAAAAATGAAAATAAATGATTTATTCAAAAGAATTACCAGAGTTGATCATAATTATTTTTAACCTGAAAAAACGTTTTGTACATTTATTTTTATTTTGAATACATTGATGTATTTTTCAAAATTCAAAAATTCAAAACTTGAAATTTCAGTTTCAAATTTTACTTTTTCAAGTACAAAACATTTGACCCCGATTTAGCTCCATATTTATTGTCCCACAACGGGGAAATTTGTTTGACACAGCAGCCAAAGGACAGAATATTACAAAAAAAAACAATAACAATAGCCATAAATTAACAATATAATTATAAAGGTAAGAAATAGAATAGACTTGTATATACATATAAACATGATATTGTACAAAAATAACAGCAGTGAATTTTTATTTACAATACAAATAATAAATATGGGTATTAAGAAAATTGACCAGATAGTATAGTCACATTGCACAGTGCAGAGTGCAGAGTGAGGTCTACTGGGAACAGTGCTGATTGTAGAGTCTGACAGGGCTCCATGCTCCATGTAATACTTAAATACTTAGACATCCAAATTTCACATTTTGCTCAGTTGCTCCATTAGTGGCTAAACACAGTTTGTGCAAGACACTTGAAAATAATGAATAACATCAGCATTGGGACAAATTGTTAAGTCTTTAAAATGTAAACTTTCCACTCAGTGTTACTCAACCATCTTGGGTGTTACACAAAAATATCTTGTCAACACAAAAAGATCAGCACACCCATACAGTATGGATGAGTAGTTTATTTAATGAGAGGTATATTTAATAACGCCCTCTGTGAAAACAGCAGCAGAATCCATCTGCTCATGTACCAGACAGCTGAATATGGTTGTCAAACACTCACAACATGATACACACTTAAGCATCACGAAGTATATGCTTGTATATAATCCCAAAGGCGAGACATGTTAAAAACCATGAGTGCTTTGGTCTTATTTAAATGAAGTGCTGATGTCACTCACCTTTAACAGTTGCTGTTCTCTTACAGTTGTACAGTATGGCCAATTCTCCAAACGCTGTGCCAGGACGCATCTCTCCCAGCAGCTTCCCATGCTGGATCACCTCTAACAAGCCCTCTGCAGTGAGGAAACACCACATCAAACTCATTTTATCATCTAAATTTTGGGATACATAATATGTTTAGGCAAATCTTTGTCATCGCAAGTCAAGTAAAGCTCTTGTCAAAGAAGTGGTAATTTGCCACATTTTTAGACCGCTTATGGTAAAGTGACTGCATTTATATATGTTGCTGAAGGTTCTCAGTCATCCAGGTCATGGTAATTCTAAGTGCTGTATCGTAGGCAACTGGACTTGTTTCAGTTTCTTGAAGACGTTTCACTTCTCATCCAAGAGGCTTCTTCAGTTCTAACTAACTGGAGAGGAGTTGCAGGCTTTTAAACTCTGTGTGAGAGTGTCCTTACAGAGTCGTTAAGGACACGTTTGAGCTCTGAGTTTCAGAGTTGTTAGGACCACTTGTGGGTCGTTGACACAAACATTCATGTGGGTTGCTAGGGCTAGGTGAGCCCAGGTGTGAATGGTTGTTAAGCTGTCTGGGGAGGGAACTCTGCATACTGCATTGAAGGTGGGTGATAAGTAATGTCTTAGTCCACCTCTGTTCAAAGACGGTCGTTCCAGTTTGACATAGATAGATTATTTTACTCCTCTTTCAAACCATCTGTTTTCTCTGGACAAGATGTTTACATTGTTGTCCTCATTTGTCTCCTTCAGATGTAAGTGGACAGCAGAGTCTTGACCTGAGGAGTTTGTCCTCCTGTGTTGTGCCATTCGCCTAGGAGAAGTTGGTTTGTCTCTCCAATATACAAATCTGTGCAGTCCTGGCTGCATTGAACAGCATAAACTACATTACTCTGTTTATGCCTGGGTGACACTCCCACACAGAGTTTAAAAGCCTGCAACTCCCCTCCAGTTCAAATCAAATCAATTGTATTTATATAGCCCAAAATCACAATCACATTGCCTCAGTGGGCTTTACAATCTGTACAGTGAACGACATCCTCTGTCTTTAGACCCTTGATTCAAGTGAGGAAAAACTTGCCATGTTGAGGGAAAAAAAACCCTTTTTAACAGGGAAAAAAGATGGAAGAAACCTCAGGAAGAGCCACAGAGGAGGAATCCCTCTCCCAGGATGGACAGACATGCAATAGATGTCACATGTACAGAACAGAACAACAAAATCACAGTTTACAAGTTGCATTGACAGAATATCTGATACAAATTATAATATAAGTAAAGGGTGTGGATCCAGGAGACGACTGAGCAGGCCTAGTTTTCGGATGTATACATAGCATGTATGGACAATAAGTGTGAAGGATCCATCATGGCCCTCTTCAAAGAATACTCAGCCAGGTTTTTGGTGTAACTATTGTCATATTGGGAAAATCTCACCTATGCAAATGATTAAGACTTACTGTATGTAAATTGATAATTGTTTTGAATTTTAGAATTTCAATATCCCTCTATTACTTTTCCTAAACTTATTTTTTATACCAACTGGTGCTCTTAAATGTACAAAAACACAAAATCTCTGCCCAGTCCCTAAGCCTGTCAAATATTAAAATGGGACTGAGGAATACAGTACATACAGTATTCAGCTGAGCTGACCTGCCAGTACGTAGAGGTGGTTTCCAGGTTGCCCCTCTTGAATGACCAGCTGTCCCTCGCTGTAAACCTTCTCATACATACAGTCCACCATTTCCCTCATGTGCTGTGGCTCCAGTTTCTTCAGAAAGTCATTGTTCATGATGGCATCGTTGATGAGCTTCTTGGTGCTGGGATGGAAGAAAGGAGCAGAAACAAACAGTGCCATATCAACTCAAGTTTATTTAAAGTCCAATATCACAACTTTGTAAAGCCTACTGTACCATCTGTCCTTAAACCCCAAAAGTCACTGTCTAATTGATTAGAAGTGAGATATGATGTACTTTCTTGTTGACAACTTAAAATCCCATCGGGCCGTGGCTGTTTATTTTACTGTGTCTCTTCTGTTTTGGTATTAAAAGCAAAAAGAAAGAGAGAGAATCAAACAACATTAAAAATAATTCACTGAAGTGATTGTTTGAGTTGGACAAATGGCTAAAATTCAACAGTTAACTTTGTATTAAAATTACATCTGTTATTTAAGTATGTTTCACAAAGACAACGTACTCCGTTCTCAGACAGACAGACGGACAGACAGACAGACAGCTGGTGCACTGTCTCAGTACCGGTATCTCAATCCAGAACCTACAAATTCCATAGACCACTATTTCACATTTTCTTTCATATATATAAATTTACACACACACACACACACACACACACACACACACACACACATATATATATACATATATATATATATATATATATACACTGAACAAAAATATAAACGCAACACTTTTGTTTTTGCTCCCATTTTTCATGAGCTGAACTCAAAGATCTAAAACATTTTCTGTATACACAAAAGAACCATTTCTGTCAAATATTGTTCACAAATCTGTCTAAATCTGTGTTAGTGAGCACTTCTCCTTTGCTGAGATAATCCATCCCACCTAACAGGTGTGGCATATCAAGATGCTGATTAGACAGCATGAATATTGCACAGATGTGCCTTAGGCTGGCCACAATAAAAGGCCACTCTGAAATGTGCAGTTTTGCTTTATTGGGGGGGTCAGAAAACCAGTCAGTACCTGGTGTGACCACCATTTGCCTCACATTTCCTTCGCATAGAGTTGATCAGGTTGATCAGCGTTTTAACCCTAACCTAACCCTATTGGGAAGTAATTGGAACTTGAAAGTCGGATTCGGAACAGCGGTGTTTCGGAGTGGGGGTGTTTCGGAATGGAGGGGTTTCGCAATGGAGGTGTTTTGGAATGGAAGGCCGTCCCCGTACGTCGGGCTGTGGCGCCGTCGGAGGCTGCTCACCCAGATGTGTGCTCGCCCGTTGCCTGTGGAAATTTCCTACCTAAATGGGATACGTGTGACCCAAAACACAAGAGTGCCATATAGGGGACTAATTGTGTCCAACACACACCATACTTGGAAATGGCTCTTACAATGGCCAAGCATTGAAATTGACCGGACTGTCATGCCCACCAGGAATAACCCCACAGCATGACATTTTCTCCCAGGATTTCCTGATACTTGATTGAATCCATCTTGCCCTCACCACGCAGGTTTCCAGTGCCAGAGGAAGTGAAGCAGCCCCAGAGCATCACTGAGCCACCGCCATACTTCACTATAGGCAGGGTGTTCTTTTCAGCGTATGCTTCATTCTTCCTCCTCCAGACATACCGCTGATCCATAGGCCTGAAAAGTTCCAGTTTTGTTTCATCGCTCCACAGAACAGAATCCCAAAACCTCTTTGGCTTATTTATATAGTTTTGAGCAAATTGGAACAGACTTTTCTTGAGCTTTTGGGTCAGTAGTAGTGTATGTCTTGGAGTTCGGGCATGGAGCCCTTAAGCGTTTAGTATGCGCCTTACTGTGGAAACTGAAACCTCAGTGCCTGCTGCCACCAAGTCTTACTGCAGGTCTTCTACAGTCAGTCGAGGGTTTTTGACCACCTGCCTCCTCAGGACTCTGGTGGCAGCCGTTGATAGATTCCTCTTTCTGCCACGTCCAGGTAGTGTAGCCACTGTTCCTTTAATTTTAAACTTGTGAGCTATGCTTCCAACTGTATCTCTAGGAACATTCAGTGCCTTTGCTATCTTTTTGTATCCTTTTCCTTGTTTGTGCAAGGCAATGATCTCTTCTCTGAATGTTTTGGACAATTCTCTTGACTTAGCCATATTTCCAACATGCAATGAAATGTCACCGTCAACAGTCCAGGTATTTGAGGTGCACACCTGATGCAACTAATGAAGCCCTTGATTGCTTGCATCAGGTGTGCTTGAGACCACACCTGATTTGCAAATGTGTGCTCTTATGAGGAATTCTATTCAGGGGGTTGAATATTTTTGAGACTGCAGTAGTGATTGCAACTGTATATGTATACATATGTATATGTATGTATATGTATATATGTATATATATGCCTGCGAAATAATGAATGAATAAATGATTTCACCATGTTGCCATCTGGCAAACATACAAAAGTATCCACTGTTATTTTACCAGACTACGGAGCAGCTTCATTCCTCAGGCCGTGAGACTCTTGAACTCATCCTCAACACTACAGCTAGACTTTTTTTTTGGGACAAATAAGTCTACCTTGTACCTTGTATATCAATTTGAATACGGCATTCTTCTTTAAGAATGTGGGGAGCTTGTTATTTGAACATCAGTACAGAAACTGAAGCCTGGATAGTCATGGACTACTTTCCCGCGGTCAGTGGCGGTGATAAATGTCAACAGTTTTGCTTATGTTGCACTCTATGTACCCAGGTACACTCTGCCATTGCCAAACGACTCAGTGATTGAAGTCTGTCTCTTACCTAGCAGCACCTCTTTTCTCTTCAGTCTGCCGCTACATAACCTCTTCATATTCTGCATTGTGATTAACTCTCAGAAGCTTAACAAGGTTTGTGGTGTTGCCACAGTACCCCACAGCACTACCAAACACATCACATTCGGCATTGTTGCTGTTCTGAAAACGGAAAAAACTCCACGCATGACTGTGCTTGCATCATCAGCATGTCTGTAAGTAGAACCCGGCACCTTATGCATTTACAGTTGCAGTCTGCATACGAAGGCGGAATGAGAGGCAGTTCCTACCAAACAGCGGGTAACAGATCCTGGTGATAGCGTAATAACTTTCTACTGTACACCTGTTGGTGAGAAAAATACCCTAATTTAGTTTAATGTGTAAATGTCAATCTTTAAACAAGAGAATCGATCGTAGAACAGAAATGTTTGGGCTCTAAAGTATCAATATTGCTGTAGCGATCCGCACACCACTACTGTACAGTAGTTTTGGCTGAAGGTTACAATTGTATTGACTTTGATATTGATTTTAATGATATCTATGTACTCAATTGTACTTACCATGATAATAAACTTAGTTATTCCCATCTAATTAATTTTTTTACTCACGTCACTCACACTCAATTCATTCAAGTATATTTAAAAGATTTCACAGTGTCATGATTCAGTGCCTGTTTCTGTTTCCTGTTTTACTTTGTAGTTTTACCCTTGTGTGTCACGTCATGCTTATCAGTTCCTATGTGTTTTTGTCATGGTTCAGTATCTGTTTGGTTTATTTCCTGTTTTATTTTGAAATTGTTCCCTTGTGTGTCGCATCCTACTTGTCACTTCCTCCTGTGTGTTTTTTCATTGATTCCCTCACCTGTCCGTGTCCGTCCTCACTCCACCTGTACCTTGTCTCGTCATTAGTGTCTCTGTGTGTATATAGCCTTTGTTTGCCCTCATGTCTGGGTCAGATTGTTTCGTTTCCCCATGTTGGTTCGTTTCCCCGTGTTGGTCTGTCTCCCTCTTTGATGTCCCGTTCCCGACCCTACCTGCATTAGCCGTTAGCCTAGCCTGTGTTTGTCCTGGTCTGTCTTGTTCCGTGTTCCCCCCGTGAAGTCTCTCTTTGTTCCCAACCAGCTTCCTCCCTCGTGTCTCCTCCTGTGACTCCTCGTGTCTCCCGGTTTTGGTATGTTTGTAATTTGGTTTCTCTTTTGATTTGTACTTTGCTTTTCTTTGTACTGTGCTTAGCCCTTTGTTGCTACTTTGGTTTTTGTCTTCTAGTGTTACTTTTAGTTTGTTTGTATTCCCCTCGTGGATTGTAGTTTCAGCTTGTTTATTAAAGCTCGCTTTTTGTTTCCCCTCTATACTGCCTCTTGTGTGTGCTTATGTGTGTGTCTGCGTTTGGGTTCTCTCCTCCATTTAATATCTCGTAAAACCATAACAGATCGAGCTGACCCATTATGGACCCAGCAGACATTGTTATATTGAGAGGCATCACAGACACATGGTCTGCTTGCCTTGCTGGCAGGGTAAGGTTAGAGGATGCGCTTCAGGTTCTCTTGGACTTTGAAAAAGTTTTGTTAGATAGGCCCTCATTGAGGGAGGTTCAGGGGACTGCAGGAATATTATCAGAGGCAAAGAGACTGAAGGGGCTTTTGGAGGAGTTGCAGGGCAGTGATGCCTATGTAGTTGCCAGCCACCTGCCTGTGAGCCTTTTTTCAGCTCCTGGACCTTCCAAGGGTTCTCCGTCGGCGGCCCGACCGACTCCTGCTCCTTCATCGGCGGCCCAGCCGACTCCTGGCGGTGATCCCCAGTCGGTGGTCCGGCTGACACCTGCCAGTGGTTCTCCGTTGGCGGCCCGACCGACTCCTGCTCCTCCGTCGGCAGCCTGGCCGGTGCCTGACCCTGTCCTGTTCTTGCTCCTTCGTCGGTGGTCCAGCCGACTCCTGGCAGTGGATCCCAGTCGGTGGTCCGGCTGACACCTGCCAGTGGTTCTCCGTCAGCGGCCCGTCCGACTCCTGTTCCTGCTCCTTCGTCGGTGGCCCGGCCGACTCCTGGCGGTGGTCCCCAGTCGGTGGTCCGGCTCACACCTGCCAGTGGTTCTCTGTCGGTGGCCCGACCGACTTCTGCTCCTCCGTCGGCAGCCTGGCCAACACCAGTTCCTGTCTCTCGGTCGGAGGTCCAGCCGAGTCCTGTCCCTGCCTCAGCCTCAACCCCAGACAAGCCCCCAGTGGATCCATTCTTGGGAACCCGCCTGGCATACAAGGTACCTCCCCCGAGAAGGCGACGTTCTCAGCTGCGTCCTGGCTCCCTGAGGTCTGGCGCCTTGTTCTGCGGTTCCTCGCTGCAGCCCGGGGCTTCGGAGCCGAGCCTGCCCAGCGCCTCTGTTCCAGTATCGGCTCCCCGGTCGACACCTGCCAGTGGCTCCCAGTCGGCAGTCCTGCCGGCTCCAGTTCCTGCTCCTTCATCGGCAGCCCGGCCGACTCCTGGCGGTGATCCCCAGTCGGTGGTCCGGCTGACACCTGCCAGTGGTTCTCCGTCGGCAGCCCGTCCGACTCCTGCTCCTCCATCGGCAGCCCGACCGACTCCTGGCGGTGATCCCCAGTAGGCGGTCCAGCTGACACCTGCCAGTGGTTCTCCGTCGGCGGCCCGTCCGACTCTTGCTTCCCCGTCAGCAGCCTGGCCGACTCCGGAGCCTGCCTCCCTGTCGGCAGCCTGGCCGACTCCTGAGCCTGCCCCTCCGTCGGCTCCCAGGCCGACTCCTGAGCCTGCCCCTCCGTCGGCAGCCTGGCCGACTCCTGAGCCTGCCCCTCCGTCGGCTCCCAGGCCAACTCCTGACTCTGCTCCTCCGTCGGCTCCAAGGCCGGCAGCAGCCAGTGATCCCCCGTCGGTTCCCAGGCCGACTCCTGACCCTGCTCCTCCGTCGGCTCCAAGGCCGACAGCAGCCAGTGCTCCTCCGTCGGCTCCAAGGCCGACAGCAGCCAGTGCTCCTCCGTCGGCTCCTCCGTCGACAGCAGCCAGTGCTCCTCCGTCGGCTCCCAGGCCGACAGCAGCCTGTGATCCTCCGTCGGCTCCCAGGCCGACAGCAGCCTGTGATCCTCCATCGGTGGTCCTGCCGACATCCAGGAGTGTTTCCCAGATGGCACTTCGGCTTCCAGAGGGTCACAGCCTTCGTCTTCGCCGCCGGCTTCCAGAGGGTCACAGCCTTCGCCTTCGTCACCGGCCTCCAGTGGGTTCCAGCCCACGCCCTCGTCACCGGCCTCCAGTGGGTTCCAGCCCATGCCTGCGCCTTCTCCGACGGTCTCCAGTGGGTTCCAGCCCACACCTTCGACGACGGCCTCCAGAGGGTTCCAGCCTTCGCCTTCGCCGACGGCCTCCAGAGGGTTCCAGCCTTCACCTACGGCCCCCTGAGGGCGTTTGCCGTCGCCGACGGCCTCCAGAAGGTTTCTGCGTTTGCCGCAGGCCTTCTGATCGGCCTCTGCCCCTTACCTTGACCTCCTGGTCTCCCCCTACCCTGACTTTGGCCCCGCTCCGGACCCCCCTCCACCCTCCTGGCTTCATTTGGACTCGCCCTCATGTCTGGGTCAGATTGTTTCGTTTCCCCATGTTGGTTCATTTCCCCGTGTTGGTCTGTCTCCCTCTTTGATGTCCCGTTCCTGACCCTACCTGCATTAGCCGTTAGCCTAGCCTGTGTTTGTCCTGGTCTGTCTTGTTCCGTGTTCCCCCCGTGAAGTCTCTTTGTTCCCAACCAGCTTCCTCCCTCGTGTCTCCTCCTGTGACTCCTCGTGTCTCCCGGTTTTGGTATGTTTGTAATTTGGTTTCTCTTTTGATTTGTACTTTGCTTTTCTTTGTACTGTGCTTAGCCCTTTGTTGCTACTTTGGTTTTTGTCTTCTAGTGTTACTTTTAGTTTGTTTGTATTCCCCTCGTGGATTGTAGTTTTAGCTTGTTTATTAAAGCTCGCTTTTTGTTTCCCCTCTATACTGCCTCTTGTGTGTGCCTGTGTGTCTGCGTTTGGGTCCTCTCCTCCATTTAATGTCTCGTAAAACCATAACACACAGCCTTGAAATTTACTCAATATTTTGAAGTGAAAAAAATGAGTACATGTTAGTTTTTTAGAATGAATTTGTTTATTTTTGTTTATCATGTGAAGTAGTTACAATCCAGACTCCAAAAAAAAGGTTGGGACACTGTGTGAAACAGAATGTGATCATTTGTGAATGCTGTTTGACACATACTCAGTTGACATCATCAGTACAAGGACAATATATTTAATGGTTTGCCTCATCAACTTCATTTATCAACTTTATTTGATGCCCAAATGTGGTGATTTCAGTACTATATGCATTATGTTATATTGTGATCAGAAATGGTTGCCAGACCAATACCGTCTTGCTAATTCTGGTCCTGGGTTCAAGCCACTGCATTACTGTCTGCAGTTGAAATGTATTCAGCAGATTTCCCTGAGCATGTGTTTGTGTGCCTCCCTGATTACCACATCACACAGATGATGTGCGAGTGCATTCAGTAAAAAGGAGAGTGCTGAATGGGTCTGAGAGTAGTGGGCAAGGCACGCAGCATAGGTTGTGTAATTGAAGCCCATAATGACCCACACCCTGTATTTAGATTGCATGGTCTTTTGTTTCTCTCCATTTCTTTCTATTATCCTGTCATGCTAATACAGCCTTTCAGATATGGGGGATGTTACAAAAGCTAGAGAGAGCTCTCATTTCCTGCCAATGAAATTCTGTTTAGGCTGATCATAGCTGACTGTTAAAATGACAACAATTTAAATTTTTGAGCAATTTAGAGGAGTACTTGTACTTCTGTTATACATTTTCTGTAGGCCAAGCCAGTATTTTTCAGTCCTGTTCCTGTCTTGCATGTTTTAGATGTTTCCCTGCTCCAGTACACCTGATTCAAATGAATGGGTCACTATCAGGCTTCTGCAGAGCTTTATGATGATCAGATCATTTGAATGAGCTGTGATGGAGCAGCTAAACATACAGGGCAGAAGGAAGGGTACGTATTGGTAAAAAAAAAAATCAGCAGTTGACTGAAGTCAGTCTGAAGTGTGGTCTTTCATTTCTGGAGGCGTTTTCTCATCAGAAGTCATACGATGTACATATGTTAGCTTTTAATGTGTTCCTGCGCCATCTCCCATAGACGTCAACTAAGCAAGATTCAGTGACATGTGTTCCTTTTTTAGGTTCCCCAGGAACAGGATTGAAAAACACTGTTCGAAGCACTTTGATTCGTGGGTCTGCAAAGAAACTTACAGGTGCCCGAGTATAATCCTGCTTAAAGCTGATTGGCTACTGTGAGACACAACAGATGCTCAAGTTGTGAGAATGTGTGAATTGTGAGCATCTCCAGTGCTTTAATGTTTGAATTCAATCAGCACGGTTAGCTCCTGGTTGCCTTTGTGCTGCTTTTGGTTTTTGTTCTGACTGAATGTGAGGTAAGGATATTCACCACTCCATGTAAACACAAATGGACCTCAACAACTATCAAATTACCTCCTGTTTTAATTTCAGCTGACACCTATCCATACTGTCTTCCGTCATTTTGTTTCATCCAGTCTGATGCTGTGTTTCTGTTTGTTTCTATCTGTTTCAGAGGGCAGGTATTTTGTCTTATATCAACCCAGTCTCAGGCCAAAGTGTGAAATAGACTTGTTGATCCGCTGGGGGGCAGCTTGTGAGTGTGACAGTTTGGCACAAAAGTACACGCTTGTATGAAGTTGCAGTACCAGCAGGGGGCATAATGACAGAAACAATGGTAAAATGAAAGACAGAAAGTTTGCAGGAGGCTGTCAGGGATGGTCAGGTTGTTTAGTCGTACGTCTTTAAGCCAGGTGACCAGACTTTGAGTTACATCAGAGGCAAACATTCATGGTGACTGTTTTCAAGGAACTACTTATTTTCAGTGAACCAATGATATTTTTCTAGACATAACCAATTAGATCTGGTGCCTTTTATTTAAAAAAATGTAGCAAGACATAACATGTTTGTTATTGATAACCATGGAATAAGACTGCATTGTTTTCATGGATAGGTGAGGCCTAACGAGACAGTGACATGGTGGACTTCTGGATCTGTGATACCAGGTTTCTTTTCATACACTGACCAAATCAGTATCAAGTGATATATCTCTGCTCCAGACATTATTTTCAGACACAATGAAATTGGCAGCAGCAGTTTAGCCACTAGCACTTTGTAATTTATGATGTAATCTGTAAATATCACCAGAGTAACAATTAAACCATTTTATTTTCACATCTTACTCTGTGAATTGAGTAATTATTTCAGCCAAAACAGAGGTGATGGTGGAAAGACAAACCAAGACTGTTTTGGTGAGTTTTGTTTCATTAAAGTCAAGTTTGAATGAAGTGTGTTTTGACTTTATTGTGTTAATGTATTAAACTAAAAGCTAAGAGCTTGTGAAATGTAGCAAACTAGCTGTTTGCAACCTCTTACTGAAACTATAAACATCTCTTGAATTACAAAGTGGTATGAGGAGACAGGACTTCAACACATAACATTGTTATTGTATTGTTATTGTGAAGCTGTGGGGGTGCCAAATCACACAAAATGACAATTTCCACATATTGTTGCTTCAATAACCCTTCTAACTTCTTTGATGCCAGCTCACAATTAAGATTTCTGCAATTCATTATTCTGTAATAAGTCTGATCCTTTATGTGTACACACCAGCAGACACTTTGAGTTTGACGTGTTCATTACTCACCATAATGAAGTGAAGATTTTGAAGCTACAGCACCTTTCAGGTCTACGACTGGTGTGTTAAGCATTCAAAACACTGATTTTGGTTGGAGTGTCCCTTTAACTTACTGTGAGGCTTTGCCGACAGCCTTGGCGATGGAGACGTGTGCTGCTCTGAACCCTCCACAGAAGTTCTCTGAAGTGGGTTCAGCAGAGACGCCCTCTTTTGCTTTGAGCCTGCGGTGGACCTCCACAGCCACCCTGTGGAAGCGGCTGGGACCCTGGTTGATGACACTGAAGCGGCGGTGGCTGTGGTGGCTCAGGGCAGGCGGAGAGCAGCCCAGACTGTTGTTGTAGCCAATAGCATCTTGGAGCTTGTCGATCTGTGAAATCTTGGCCTCCAGTTCCCTCTGGAGATGCTGTAACTGAAGCTCCTGGGCTCGAAAGTCTTGGTCACGACGTGCCAGCTCTGCCTCTAGGTGGCTGATTCGCAATCTGAGGATCAGAATTGGTTTAAGACACTAAACTCACATAAAGTCAACCCTAGAAAGCCAGACTATCGTACACAAACTCCGTCTTCACAAGACACATGTGGAATACATATAGCAAGAAATGTTGAACTTGAACATGTACATGTTGGACTGATCAATAAATTAGAATAAATAAGAAGTTTAGATGGAAACATGACTATCAAAATTCCTTGACCTTGTAAACAACTATTTAAACTACAGCAATTGATTTAACAGGTTAGGGCACTTAAAAAGAGACAGGAACAGTCGGCTCCCTCCTCATGCCCGCAAAGACTTCCATCAAGCATAAAATAAAGTGGAAGTGAAAATGGCATCTACAATGTTGTTGTGACAGCATGTTTCAGAACACAAACACCACATGAAGTAAAAAGTGATGAAAAGGTCAAAGGTAATCGTGCCGCTATACTGCTGTGATGTCATCTGCGACCTCATTGAAGGTGAAGTCAGGCTTGGTGGATCTTGCCTGAGTGATGACTGTTCCATTGGACCTATCCGTGTTGGAGGTTTTTTTTTTTTTTCGAGTTCTGAGTACAATGGAATGCATTGAAAAACAAAAGATGTAGTTTGATGACATCGTGAAGAAGCATAGGATCATGGGAGTTGTCTTCATTGTAAAAATAAAAAAACACCACTGCTGATGAAAATCAATCTGACATGACTCAGGCAGAAATGTTTACAGGGGTGGATGGTAGGATAAAACAATGACAGGACTTTCACCCAGGAGACTGCTGTTCATGCCAGTGTGAAACCAGAAACCACCGGTGAGTTCTTTTTACTTGCTTACTGTGTACGGTTGGCATTCAGCTGCAGGAGAGAGGTTTGGAGATGGCTAATGAGAGCAGTGCCAGGTGAGTTGATTGGCACAGCTGGGGCTCATTGGCTAATTACACACTCCATTTTAATGCAGTAGTGTGCTGGATGTCATATGACTGCTGCGCACTGAGGACAAACAGCTCCATCAGCCTGTTGGATTTTTGTTTTAACTGAATGATTGGGGAGACATTGTTTGAAAACTGTGTTGTGAGACTTACAGAGGTGCACAGTATAGAGTGCTTATTTATGTGTTTACTTATGTGTTTATTTTGAAAATGTGCATCAGCAGTCAATAAAACCACACGGTTCGAGAGAAAACTGTGATGCCTGTTGTCAGTGCTCGGGGGTGAACTCACTGCATATGTGAAAACGTGGGTAATGTAAAAGGAAGGCTCTGCTGTATGGAATTTTATTTGATTTAAATTGTCCATATTGAGTCCAACAGTGTTAGAGGAGTTCAGTGCAAGACCAGTGGACTGCTTTTCAAGACTGCACGTATGCAGAACCTGTAAACACACTATAATGTGTAAAGTTGGTGGAGTTATCCTTTAATGTTGAGGCCTTCTTGAAATGAACCTATTGAACTTACAGAACCTTTCCACACCACTCTGAGAGAAGTGAAATGATGTGCCGTATTTCAGCAACAAAGGTTAAGAAGCTGGATATTATTCCAAATGAATTCTCTTCATTGTGAGGATGGAATTTGTTATTTGGGTCAAGTAGTAGTCACCAACGCATATGTTACATTGATAATTAGATCTACTAGCCCTTTAAATACAACCCCGATTCCAAAATTGTTTGGACACTGGTTCTTCTCAGCTGCGGGCATCAAATTCATATCGAGTGTATATGAGGAAAACCAATGTGTATTAGTTTGAACATTAAATATCTTTTTGTACTGTATTCAACTTATTGAAGATCGAAAAGGATTTTGAAATCATTACACTCTGCTTTATTAATTAATATACTTTTAAGCTTTTGGAATCAGGGTTGTTTTTATACTGTGTACTTTGAGCCTATACAATTCAATGAACTTTATTCAACCCCAGTAAGGGCAATTAAAGCACACACATCTCAACATTGGGTAACATAATACAATTGTTTAAATGTACTTAACGCTTTAATATTCTTTTTATCATTTTAACTGAGTGCATAGCAACAACTTCCTAATAATTTAATAATAATACATATACAGAATTCACAGGTGATTCTAAGCTAATACCAAGGGATGGGTTTGAGGTTTGATTCTAACCTGAGGACTTCTGTGTCCAGGCCAGGAGGATCTGTGTGGATGGAGGCCAGGCAGCTGTTCTCCTCAGCCCGTGGGGCTTTTATCGAACCATTGCCCATGGCCAGGCATTGGCTGGCCACCATAGGAATGGCCCTCAGGTAAATGGTAAAGTGTTCTACAGAAATGAAAATGACAAGCATTATTCATCTAGGTGTGAGACTGGTTTCTTGACTAACGACATGTGAGTCAATTATGATTCTTAATGGGAAATAAAAACGATATCACTATGACAACAATGACAATATAAGAAGTCAAATACCTTGTTTCTGGCCGGCAGAATTTTGCCACAAACACTGCTGCCTTGGACCATCCTTTACACTACTTCAGTGTTCTCACATGATGGCTTGCATACATTCAAGGAAAGAAAGAAAAACAAAAAACAAACAAAACAAGCAAAACAAAACCAAAAAAAAAAAAGTAGAAATGAAATTTAAATAGAGATAAAACACAAAATCAGTAGTGGTCCTGTTTATTTATAAGAGGCATGCCAGCTTCCACAGGCGCCGGCAATCAAATTTACTCATTAATTTCAGTCTGATCACTTTCCAGGAACTGCATAAAAGTGTCCCATATCTCTGTGAACTTATTTAATTTCCCTTTGGCAACATAAGTTAATTTCTCCAGTGTCAAGCATGACGCCATTTCCCGTAACCACGTTCCAGGTGTAGGGCTGTCCATACTTTTCCACCTCAATGCAATCCCTCTCCTAGCCTGAAGCAAGGATAGATCAATCATGGGTGCAGTTTTGCGGCCCGGTGCAAAGTGTTCAGGACAAATACCTAATAAACAGAGCTTTGCCTCAAGTGGAACCACCATATTAGCCATACGTGAAATCATGTAGGTTACATCTTTCCAAAATGACTGGATTTTTTGGCATTCCCACATGCAGTTCAGCAGAGTGCCAACATTATCACTACATTTAGTATAGCTGTCAGGAATGTTGGGGTTGTAGCGATGTAGTTTTACTGGTGTCACGTAAGTTCTCAATAGCCACTTGTATTGTATGAGTTTTAGTGCTGTGTTTATAGTCTTCGTTTGTAGTTTTCGTTAAACAAGCATTTTCCCACTCATTTTCTGTAATGTTTACTTCTAAGTCATTTCTCCATGCATTGAGTCTACAGTGGGAATTGTCCTTCGATTTGGATCATAACATACTATACAATACTGACAGCTGACCTTGAGCATCCTTATTACTTACAATAAACTTCTCTATAGCTGACATGGAAGGTCTGTCCAGGGAGTGGGTCTGCGATTTTATGAAGCTTCTTAACTGCAAGTATTTAAAGAAGTGATTTCTAGGTATATCATATTTACAGACCAATTGATCAAAGGTCATTAGATTCCCGTCTATATATAGGTCAATTATTTTACATAAACCTCATAAACCAGCCCATTGTTTAAATCCACCATCCGCTCTACCAGGTATAAAGTTGTCATTACCCCATATTGGGGAAAACTGAGAGAGTTTGGGTGCATCCCCTGTATAGGCATGAGCCTCATGCCAAACAGAGAGGGTATTTTTAACAAATGGGTTTTTTGTCTGCTTCTTAAGTTTTTTAACATGAGTAGAATACAAATATGACTGAAGAGGTAGACTTGATGTTGTAGTATGTTCAAAAGTTAGCCATGCTGGAGGATCAGAAGGAGAGACTATATAACCATCAAATTCTCAAAAATCTACAGTCTATTTATCATGAAAGAGATTTTCAATGATTTACTTACATAGTGGCAGAGGAATGGGTTGAAAGTGATACTCCTGAGGCTCTGAATTCAGCTGCATTTGTTGTGGTTGCCATCCAAAAGCAAAATGACACTCTTCTATACTGAGAGGGCTTTTACCATTTTCTCTTGAGTCACCAAGTGAATCTGCTGATGAAGTGGAAGTATCTGGCAACCCCTGGTGGCCTTGTGGTGTTTGACATATTGAGTGTGTGTCTGAGAGATAGTAATAATGGAATATTTACAGATATACTGTATGTAGACAGGAGGAGTCGGCTCCTTACACATACTCTCAAAGACTTCTATTGAGCACCGATCAACTGAATGAAAGTTAAAATTCCTGCACGTTTCACAAACAAACGCTATATAAAGTAAAAAGTGATGAAGAGGTAAAAAGTAATTGTTCACTATGTGCGCTGCCATCCTGCTGTGATATCATCTGTGTTTATGTTGGTAAACTCAGGCTAGGCAGATCTTGCTCCGAGTTGCCGACTTGAAATTCCGTCACTTTTCAATGTCAGAGGTCTTTTTTTTTTCCAACAATGGAACGCACCATAACTGGTTACTGCTGCCTGATAAAAACAAAACACAATTGCATTTATGATTTGGTGGAATATTTTGTGTATGAGCAGAATAGATTAAGAACATGAAGGCTTGTATTTACCACATGCATTGCAAGTAATTTAAAAACAATCCAACTTTAAGCATGATGTCATCAGTTTCTTTATGTTCAATTTTCAAATGTATGTTGTGACAATACTGTTTATGGTCTACTTATGTTTAAGCGCAAAACTGACTTGGTTAGGGTTGGGAAAAAGATCATGTTATGACTAACCTGCCTCTGTTGCCACAAAGACACTAGAAATTGTTCAGACGTCTTGTTAAAAATATATTGAATCACCAGTGGTCTCTGACCTGGCAGCCATCTCACCGAGCCTTCACACCCCCACCATCCCTTCCTACTGACATGAAAGTCAGCTCATAAATGCCATCTGAACATGATATGACACCTATTGTAGAAATGTTGTTATGATACATATGAAATGTACAAAGTGAAAGTAAACATGGTTTGCAGAAATTAATGATATCAACATTTTATTTTGCCGACCGGGCTGAAAAATGAGCACAGAGATTCCAAGTTTTTTCAAGTCAAAATATGTACCACATCACTGACCATCATATCTAGCAGAATATCTCTCAGGTAGTTGCATTTGTGTGCATGTGGATTTGCATCAGTTAATATACCACACACATCCTTTTAAAACTGTTTCCTCATTGGACAGATTTCAGGCCTGTCATTATGCATGGACAGGATTTTCAGGGTGATTATTGTGTTTTTGGATTTCAGTTCACCAACTGTTTCCTTATAAAACATTCTAAACTACCTCCAGTAGTGTCTCTCCATCTCTGAGATTGCTGCCTCAACAAACTGTGTTTGATAGACTGATTCACCTACCAAAATATGATGACTGTTTCATGTTTTCATTGTCCTTTTCTTTAAATACATAAAATGTATCCAACATTGAATCCTGTAAATTCTTCTGACAATGTGCAAATATTAATAAGTAAAAACAGACACTTCACTGTAGTTAATCAAAAGCAAAAAAACAAAACAAAAAACATTAAAAATTCTGGAGTCATAATGTAATGTGGGCTGGTGAAGGGGAAGGTTATGGTCGGCTTTAGTGCCGGTAGCTCCGGTTAACTCAAGGACACGGCAGGCAACATGTGGGGTTTTCCGCACAGCACTTTTCTATTTATCTTATGCATACATGCACGGACGAACACAGGCCGAGGATCCTACACCAAACACATTACAAAATAAAATAAAATACCATAAAAGGGGACGGTATCGTTACTCGTGGTGGAGCGGAAGTGCACCTGCTCTTCTTCTTCTTCGGTACAGGTTACATTCCCTGCTGACCAAAAGGAGGCACCACCTAGTGGCGCTACATTCAATAACTCTGACTGTTACAATAGGTCGAGGGTGAGGCTAGTAGTTGCCCATTGATCATACTTGTTTTAACAGCCACAGAGGACACATAATGTTCATAAATAGAGTGTCATCACAAACTATTCATTTACTTTTATTCATCGGAGCATTCACAATATCTGCTCCAAGTCAACAGGAGAGATGTGTAGAATCAGCTGTATCTTCACTCTGCTGTTGTTTTTCCCTGTCTGTAGATTACCACCATACTCAAAATTCTAGTTACAACCACTAAAAGCAAGCAGGCTAAGAAACCGAACATCTGTTTATCTGCCGGTCTATGGATTGATCTCCTCCGCTCCGTTTAATTATTATGGACAGTGCTGCACCTACACCATTTCTCAGCACAAATGCCCACCTTCTTAGCAGTAATCATATGCCAAAACCAGAAGGTATTAGGCCACATGCAGAGCTCATGCGCACAATCTCACAGCTTTCTCTTTGTCCCTCTCCTCTTTAAAATAATTTTCACATGCATCCATAATAGGAAAATAAGTGACTTAAGAATAGTCTAACCTCAATAGGAAGGAAGGGTCTGGCACCAATTAAACCTTTTACAGAACGACAATGTACTTTAATGATTAGAGAGGCTTTCAGTATTTTAAACACTTCCATGTGCCACTGCAATATCACAGAATATCTAAGAAGCAAAACTGAAAGCTGTAGTTATAAACTTGACAGGACAGAGATAACTCTCCAGAGGAAACAGAATTACACTTTCACCTTTGGAAATAAATATTTGTTGACATCTCTGATGGACCTCAATATTTATCAGGAGGGTGGCTATTTTATGATTTTATAATTAATATGATATCCATTAAAGATGTATTTCACCTACCCACTTCCCATCTGCTATTAGTCATGAGTCATAGTCATAGTCATGTTAATTTTATGACCACGTCACCCAATCTGTGGATTATCTTATATATAAAAAGATATAATTGGGATCCATGCATCACAACATCGGAATGATAGACTAAAGCAGTAACTTTAGGGAGGGTTTAGCCTTCTTAAGACTACATTACCAGCCACCCTGGCCTAGAGTGCCTTTGTAGCCACATGGTTGCAGCGCATGCTGCATGACCGCATGGCCGCATGGCCACATGGCCACATGGTTGCAACCATCTTTAGTTCGATTCCAGCCAGGGACCTTTGTCGCATGTCATACTGCTCTCTATCTCTTCTCCTGTCAATATCAAGTAAAGGCAAAAATGCCCCAAAATCTTTTTAAAAAAGCCCAAAAGAACAAAAGGCATGCATACACACACACAATCACACAACAAACTAATTCCATTGAAAACAGTTGTCTTTATTCTGAGTCAGTGGCAAATTGCTTAAAAATTTTACTTGTGCCGAACAGTGAATCTGTTTGGCAATCAGGGAGGACAGCTGCCATATTTGGATTATAAAAAGTAAAAATAAATTCTTTTGGAAAAAAACAATATAATTACCTTATAAACATTCAGTTCTGACACTACACTAAACTCAGAGGTACTCGACATGTGGACTGCAATGAATACCTCACCTGGGGTTGAAAGTCACATTGAATCTTGGAAACAAACTTATACATCTCAATTCAATGTTGTGGTAGCACACACATCTGCACAAAGGTCACTCAGATGGCAGATTTCTGTTAAATGTGCAGGAAAAAACATCAAATGTACAGAATATCTAATGTTCCATTACCAATATAGGAAGAAAAGATAAAAACAAATGTAAATAGTGCTTCATACAGGCTTATCAATAGCATGCAAATTCTGTATAATGCCCTCTTATCCGTTCTCAGATATTATTCTGATCTGACAAGTACATAATTTTAAACCAAAGCAAATTATACAACAAGATTTCTACATTGATTAAAATAAAACAGTGTTTATGACCAGTTTCATCAATTCACCAATCTTCTAATGTTCTAAACAGTGTGACCAAAAGAAAAGACTGTTGTATATACCGTGTGTTCATGCTTCACTTGATGAGCACTCTGAGGCATTAGTACATTACCTCCAGCAAAGAATCTGAGCCCTTTACTATGTATAGTAAACAGCAATAAAGATCTATGGCAGGAGATTCAAAATGTCACAGGCTACAAAAGCAGAATTGCCCCTTTCATGTGTGAGGCCACACTGCCGGATAAGCTGAACACATTTTCTGCTCGCTTCGATCTCCTCAACAAAGACTGAGCTGTGAAGTCTACAGAGGACCGGCCACTGTCAGTAACCACAGCGGATGTGAGAAAAATCCTGCTGAGAGTGAATATAAATAAGGCTGCTGGCCAGATAATATACCTGGCTGTGTACTAAAAACGTGCTGATCAGCTAGCTGATGTTATTACTGACATTTTTAACATCTCACTCCCACAGGAGACTGTTCCCTCTCGCTTCAAGACAGCCATCATCGTTCCTATTCCTATTATCCTAAAAAGTCTGCTGTGTCTAGTCTTAATGACTGCTGCCATGTGGCTCTCACCCCCATCCTGATGAAGTGTTTTGAGACACTGGTTCTCCAGCACATCAAAGACAACATCCCTGCCAGCCTGGATCCTCACCAGTATGCTTTCAGAACCAACAGATCCACAGAGGGTGTCATATCTACTGCCTTACACTGTCTTCACACACCTGGAGAATAAGAACAGCTACATCAGGATGCTGTTTGTTGAGCTTAGCATTCACCACAATCTCACCATGAAGCTGATTAGAAAACTAAACACTCTGGGCTTCATTACAACACTCTGCTGGATATCGGACTTCCTCGCAAGCAGACCCTAGAGAGGATTGGCAGTCACACCTCTTCTATGTTAGTGCTCAACACCGGAGCTCCCCAGGGCTGTGAAATCAACAATCTTGCAGAGTGGTGCACAGAGAACAATCTACTGCTCAACGTCAGTGAAACCAAGGAGCTGATTGTTGATTTTAGAAAGCAGGAGGCAAAGACACACACCTCTGTCTAAATCAGTGGAGCTGAGGTTCCTTGGAATTACCATCACTGAGAACCTATCTTGGTCATCACATGTCACCACCCTGGTTAAAAAGCACAGAAAATGCTCTACTTTTACAGAGGACCAATAGAAAGCATCCTGACTGGAAACATCTCAAACTGACATGATTCATCACGGCCCAGGACAGGAACATCACTGGTACCATCTACAGAGCATCAGTGACCAAAAACAGCAGTCTGGTCAGTGACCCTATGCTCCTGAGTTTGACATTGTAGGTACCTGTCTAGCATCTCTTCTTGAAGCGCCCTACTGGAGCAGTAGTATAAAGACCAAAAAAGGGAGTCGGGATGGACAGGGTGGTTTGGTGAGTCACGTCCTGTGTGTGACCAAAAGTCAAGACTGATCTGTTTTTGAAGTTATGTTACAGAAGTAACTTAATATACTTGACTTGATGTTACATCAGTTACATGACTGAACGTAGTTATTTTAACCCAAACTAGGATTTTTTGCCTGAACCTAATCAAGCACTTTTTGTACCTAAACCTGACCAAAGAACCGGCCCGAGGCATAAGCGAACTAAGCGGCTGTTTGGGGCCCCCTGGCCACCAGGGGGCCCCCAATCGAGAAAAAAAATTCAATTTTTTTTTTTTTTTATTTATTTTTTACTTGTGTAGCCAGGTGAACAAGAGATCAAGACTGTTCTCAGACTGTTAAGACAGTGTTTTATTATTCTGTAGGGAATTATTACTGTGTTAGCAGTTTCTTTTTATTTAGGTGACATTGTCACTTTAAGAGCAGCGCAGCGTAGGTTGCGCGAGATCGCGGGAGATCATGGGAAATCACGGCGTTCCTGTGCAGAGTTAGTTACAGGGAAGTAGGGAGTGAAAGACGGACTGCTGAGATGTGTATTTTGATGTCGCGTGTGAAAAATATCCCTATTAACATCGATAAAGCACAAGAATAACTGTTTGCATAAACTGTCCATTTTGATGTGTTTGATGAATTTAGAGGGGAGATAGAGCGCATTGAGGTCAAGGTGTGTGACTTGGCGCGCGAGCTGCACACAGGAGTGGAGTGAGTTTAAGACTATTCACAAAATGTGTTTTAAGCTCATGCAAGAATGTTTACTTGAAAATGTATTTTGTTATGAGTTATGTGGCTGGGAATATGTATTTATTTGTTTTTCTGTTTTTATTTTATTTATTCAGAAAGAGCCACTACTGTTGTCTAGTCAAGTCTAGAGTGTCTAGTCAAGTCTAGAGTCACTTTTAACTAGAGCAAATGTCTAGGACACAGAGATAAGTGTTTGAAGTTCATAAGCTAACTGAGGTTTACCGTCAGTGTGACGTACAGTGAGGAAAAATATTTTGTTTGTTTAATACTGATTACCTCAAATCCTCAAAATTGCAGCGTTAATGCTGTTTCTTTTATAAATTGCAGTCGGGGAAAAAAGACCCACAATAATTATTCTACTGTGTCCAGTCTCCTCATTTATGACCTGGCCACACTTGTTTACAACAAATGCAATCTCTGCTGCTGCATTTTGTTTTTTTTCAATTCAAGTTCGGTAAACCACACTTAGTGCTTCACTTTGAAAATGAAAGTTTAAAATACATTTGTGATTTTAGTACCCTCTAAAGTTAAAAGGTGACTGATTTGGTGTAAATAACAAATATATTAATACAGGGGTCTACCAAGCCCAGGGGGGCAGAGGTCTAGAGGGGCCAGGAGCCCCAAAACATTTGTGGCATGTGAGCAAGGATGGATTACTGAATGAGCCTACCGGGCCCAAGAGGTCAAGGGGCCCTGAAGCCCAAGTCGTTGTGTGAAGTAACTACCTCATAAGTCAAAAAGCAAAAGGCTATGAATCTGAACGAATTTAGGTATTGCCCTTCTCCAGCTGGCCATCCCAAAAATGCACCAGAATACAGGAAATCACATCTACCAAATTCAGAATTTTCTGAGGGAGGACCCCCAAACCCCCCTTCCCCCATTTGCACCCACTTTCATACAAATAAGATAGGGGGTTCCTTATGCATCTGTGCCCAGGGGGACAGTAGTTCATAATCCGTCACTGTATTAATACAATTTATAATGTAACATTATAGTGTGACATTTGTGTCAATAATTGTCAAGCACAGGTGACTCCGCTGTGGTGGGAGGGGGGCCCCAAATCAAATTCTGCTTAGGGCCCCCAGAAGGCTTGGGCCGGCTCTGATTGCATGTGTATTACTGCTAAAACTGACACCAGAGGGGCAGGAAGATCGCATAGTTTAAAGCTTTAGGGCACTGACCAAGTAGCTGAATTAGACAAGTTCGGAGTGAAAATTTGTTGGTTAGGGAGCGATGAACGAATTCAGCCCCACTACACTTTATAATCTAAGCAGAAGCATACAAGCTGCCTTGAACAGAAAGCAGCTGTTTTATTATATCTTAATATGTAATATGAAAAAGAGTGATGCAATGATGTGTGGATGAGAATGATTGACAGTTTGTTGAAAGTCAATTTATGGAAAACTATAACTAAAGTAATTCCCTAAGGACCTGCTAAAGTGACTTAAAGGTGACTGAAAGTAGGCGAAGGAGGGCGTAGAATACAACTCCACTGGTTGGGACACATCAAAACAAAAATCAGCTAACGTAAAGTTGATGTCAGGCAGAGTGAAACAAAAGGCAGTGTGAGCCTTCACCTCTCTTTTTTTTGTATCAGAATGCATTATGTTGTCCCTGAAGAGCTCATCAAGTGAAGTAAATAATACATAGTGCACAGACTGGCATTAACAAGTCTGCCACACCAACCACATGTTACAGCAAAGTTACAGCTTTGATACAAAACCAAAAAACATATGTGTACTCTGCATGTAAAATGAGTCAAATAAGACATTTACTTGGATTCAGCATTTTTACTTAAATACTTTGATAAACCTTGTATTCTGTCACCCAAATTCATGTACACTAATATTGTAATTGCTGCTTTGTTTGCAGTGTATTACATGAAGAGTACACTTTAACAGCTCCATTGGTTAAAGATATAGAAATATTATGACAGAGCAAACCAACTAAATAAAGCAAATGAACAACTATTTATGTGTGTGAGTGTGTGTGTGTGTGTACATATATATATATATATACATATATATATATATATATATATATATATATATATATATATATATATAGATATATATATATATATATATATATACATATATATATACATATATAAAACTGTGTTAGTTCCATATTTGTGCAAAATAGAAATGTTTAGTTTAAAGCAGAAGAAACTGTCCGATATAAAATGTTAATGTCGTAAAAAATCAGGTAGTGTATTTTTAGAATATGTTGTTTGGTGAATGCTACATTAATTGTCAGGAAAGTTGTTATTGAATGATAACTTTAATCAACATAATAAATGACCAAATTCTACTCAAAGGGTACATATTATGGAAAACAGTGCTTGGACAAAGACATTTGGATATCTGGAGTGCCTACCAACCCATAAACTGAAAATGGACATCTGCATCAGTTTTTTGTGGGCTGCCTAGTTCACATTCATCAAGCATTCAGATTTTGGTCTCCTCCTTACGTACAGTGGAATAATACTGTCCCTGATCTCATTATCCCCGGTAACAGCTTGAGAGCTACCTCTGCAAAGGTCCGCCATTGTTTTTCTCGTACAAGCCGCATTATGTTGAACGTAAAAATTAAGCACAGCTGCTCTGCTGCTGGCTGTACAGACCAGCACATTTTTAATAAGGGACCTCAGAGTTTCAACACGTGTAAGCGTGATATTTTTAACAAGATGAGGACCAGTACAAAGGTAAGAGCCAAGCACGGGAGCTGCTCTGTTGCTGGCTGCAAGAATCTACACAGGCGTCCTCATCTACTCCCCTTTAAGGATGTTAAGACCCAGTGGATTAGCTTTGTTTTGATGGAAATATGACGGAAAAGTCCTCATAATGAAGGGAAAACTATTAAATTGTGTGTGTGAATTTTTACTTCAGACCGCATTATCAATGAGGACAAGTAATTGCACAAGCTGCAGAACAGATGGCTACTGACTGTGTCTCTCTGTCCATTTCTGTGACTTCACTTCTAACTTTTCCCCAGTTTCCCCGTGACATTGGACTAATGTAATATTTAGGGACACTCAAGAGGCAATGTTTAAACGTTAAGCCTCATTGAGGCCAACTAAATATTTTTTTTGTTGCTTTATGTGTATTTATACTGCAGAGCTTACTTGGCTAGTGTTAGCTTTGTTGTTATATGAAGCCTGTTTTGCTCTCGGATCCTTAGATCACTCACAGGTGGCCCTAACGACTCTGAAACTCAGAGCTCACACTTGTCCTTAATGACTCTGTAAGGACACTCCCACACAGAGTTTAAAACCCTGCAGCTCCTCCAGTTAGTTAGAACTGAAGAAGCCTCTTGGATGAGAGGTGAAACGTTTTCAAGAAATAGTGAAATTCGCTTGTTAGCCTTCATTTTGGCTCTTCAGAAACCTCTGTCCACTATTTCATACAGTGAGAAGTACCTAACTAGAAACTAAAAACACCAGCAGTGCACACACGAGATACAGGGAGCGTTGCTGGCTCAGTTCTGTGTGGGCTGACCAATCAGAGCAGACTGAGCTTTTCAGAAGGGGGGCCTTAAAGGAACAGTTCACTCTAGAATGAAATTCAGTCATTATCGACTCACCCTCATGCTGATGATAAGTCTGGTGCAGCTGGAGACCCGCGGGGCTACCCTCCATCAACAATAATTCATATAACGAGCGTCAATTGTGCCCGAGAGGAAAAGGTCCATAAAACTACACAAAAACTTAATATTCCTCCATACTGCTCGTCCGCTGCAATCCAAGTGTCCTGAAGTGGCGGCATCCAGAGTTTACTCGAAACGACATCATTTAGTACATTTTTCTAGCCTAAACAGTCACTATGCTATATCTGCCTGGAGGCACGCTCCGCGTTCACGTGAGTCTCCCTCACAGCATTTGCACTGCGGAAGCCGCGCCAGACAAGATCAACGAGACTCGCGATAGATACACACTGGTATTTACATCCTGCTGTGAGTGTCAAAGTTTCAAATCACTAGTGCAGGCAGATCCCTCTTGTGTTTGTGTGTTGCTCGGTCGCTCAAAGCAGGAAGTAAATACCGGTGTGTATCTATCGCGAGTCTCGTTCATCTTGTCCGGCGTGGCTTCCGTAGTGCAATCGGCTGTGAGGGAGACTCGCGTGACACGGAGCGTGCCTCCAGGCAGATATAGCATAGTGACTGTTTAGGCTAGAAAAATGTACTAAATGACGTTGTTTCGAGTAAACTGTGGATGTCGCCACTTCAGGACACTTGGATTGCAGCGGACAAGCAGTATGGAGGAATATTAAAAAGTTTTTGTGTAGTTTTATGGACCTTTTCATCTCGGTCGCCACTTACCCTCGTTTTATGGATTATTGTTGCTGGAGGGTACCCCCGCGGGTCTCCAGCTGCACTTTGAGGAATAAGAAACTACATCGGACTTCTCATCAGCATGTGGGTGAGTTGATAATGACTGAATTTTGTTTTAGAGTGAACTATTCCTTTAAATAGACAGGAGCTAAAATAGAGCAGACTTTGGGTGAACACAGTGCTGCAGCACTGCACAGAAAACTGATGTGTTTGTGTTTTTTTGAACCGAGAACATAAAAACCTACTCCAGCAGTAACCCAAAGTGAAAGTATGAACCTGAAAATGCGTATAATATGTCTCCTTTAAATGTTCAAACAAAATTCAACAAAAGCAAAACATTGTGAATTGTGGTTATAGTCCCTTTTGTGTGATGGCTGAGAGAGCAACAAAACATAATCATATAGAGGAAACACAGACAGTGAAAAAGGTGATGATATTTTCTCTCTTTGATCATGTTTTGTCTTTTACGGTGCTTTGAAATGCTCTCAGCCACTGTACTGTTGCTTTCGAATGGTTTCTTTTCAAAGAAAATTGATTCAAAATTACAATTAAAGCTGCAAGCAGCAATGAACGGGCCCTTGCCCCACATACGTCGGGCTGTGGCCCTGTCGTAGGGTGTGCAGCCAGATGTGTGCTCGTCTGTTGTCTGTGGAAAGGTTCCTACCTAAATGGGATCCATGTCACACAAAACACAACAGTGACATATTCAGTGACTTCTTGTGTCCAGTGGGTGGCGCTATAGATATGACACAGTATTGATGCAGAGACGTATTCAGGGTGAGCCCCTCTACATGTGTGACCAATTTGGTGTAGATGGGAAATTGTATGTTGAAGTTATAAGGACTTCCTGCGCGATGGCGAAGGATTGAAATTGACCGTACCGCCACGCCCACCAGGCACAACGCAGGCTGTTGAAGGTATGAGGATGCTACTGAGTGAATGTGAAGTCTGTGGTGTTAAATCTGTAGGACGAGTTAGTTAAAGTACGAGGCATAGAAAGCAGGTCCGTACAGAATGGGAAAAGCCATAAGGGGGTCATCGAAATTGACCGCACTGCCACACCCACCAGGAATAACATAGGCAAAAGCTTTTCACAACTTTTCATTATCAAGGCATGAGGATGACACTTAGTGACAGGGAAGTCTGTGGCGTAAAATCTGTAGGCCAAGTTAAACAATGTATGAGGCATAGAAATGAAAAAAAAATGAATGGGAAAACCCATAAGGGGGGCGTTAGGGGGTGCTACTGAGCTGTTGTGCCGTGCATGAGGGCAGTTGTGGTATTGAATTAACGTACTCATGGATAGGGAGCTACGGGACAAATTTGGTGACTCTGCGATCATCCTAAAGTCCCGAAAACAGTATCGGAAAAATATAAATCGCCGCGCACTATTTGAGATGGCTGACTTCCTGTTGCGGCAAAAATTCCGACAAAAATCATTTCTGCCTAAATCCTTGAGACCCATGACTACTGTAAATTTCAAGACAATCCGAGAATGTTTTCGCGGCCTGACCCAACGTTAGGTGGCGGTATGGAGTCCCCTGGCCACACCCACCCCCAATCATTTTGAATTCTGATGTGGGCGCGCACGTGTCGTATGTTCCGAGTTTGGTGAGTTTTGGGGTATGTTCAGGCCGCCAAATATGCGCTCGTTTGGAAGGACAAAGAAGTATAATAATAAAGAATCCTTACAGATACAATAGGTCCTCGCACGAGATTCGTGCTCGGGCCCTAATTATAAATCACGTGATTTTCAGGCTATTTTCATTCATACATACAACTTTTGTCAGAAATGTAAATGTTAACCAGAGGTACATCTCACCCACTAAATAGATTTCTGCACCTGTTGAAACAATGAAACTACATTAAATTACTTTCACCTTCAAACTACTGAACTCAAAAACTGGAAAAACGACAAATAAATAAAAATGAAACAACATTTTGAACCAGGTCTGTTTACAAGGCAGCTGTCAAAATGACATAAGGAATGCTTCTGTACATTTGATTTTCAATGAAACAGGAACGGTTTTGGTAACGCTTTATAATAACCATCGTTAATAAATGGTAAATTAATAGTTAATTACACTTCAGTTAATCGTTATTTCAATGTTAACAAACAATGAAATACTTTATAAAACATTTAATAATTGTTTTTTGTAAAGTTACAACTGATGTTTATATTACTGTTGGATAAATACTATGTAGTTCATCTATAAATATTATTTGGATGGCCATCATAAAGCTGATGTTTATAAACATTTACAGCTGTTTAATTAATGGTTTATAAAACATGTCAGTGTTAACAGTAAATAACTATCAACTAAAGTTTAATATCTTTATCATTTATTATTGATTGTTAATGTGAAGTGTTACCAAGGTTTTGTTGAGTAACACACTGACAAAGGGCATTTTTCAGATTATTTGAATGTACAGTAACAGCTGATAAATATTCATACTGTGTGATTTTCTAGTTGTTCTTTTTTGCTTGTTTCTGTGACACATATACATTTCTACTCAGAATGACAAAGCAAAACATAAAATCAAAACCACTTTGTCTGCTGAGTCAAAAAAACTGAAATCCTGTTTTTGCATGCAGTATATCGCACTGCATGTGACACAGACTGGATATATGGAGCATACAAATGAGAAAAGAGTAAAGCCTTCCAAAATGTTTGTGAACAAGAGGCCAATATATATATATATATATATATATATATATTTTAAATTATACGTGTATGAAGAAAAAAATATCAATCATCTGTACACAATCAGCATATGCCCTTTGAGAATTTTGATGTAAAATCATGTTTCATTAATGAAATCTATTTACAAAGACTGAGTACTTTTATACATACAATCCTGTGTCTTATATTGTACAATACTTACAATAACAGCATTGAATCATGGTGTCCTTCAACACCTCAATACAAAAAGTAAAGGAAACCATAAATGTGACCAGACATGATGTCTGATGCTAGTTTCAAAGTATTTCCTGTACAGCACAATCATTCAAACAAAATGTCATAGCTGCAGGCAAAGAAGGGATTTTTGAAAAGGCATTAGTCAGATAATATCAAGAAGGAATCATCAAGAGGGTCTTTGTTTTTTCATGGAAACACATGACATCTATCTGCTCTGTGAGCTGCTCTGAATTCTTTATCACAGTTTCAGATTTGATGTCACATCAAACACAACAAATAGCATGTGCTAAAGTGTCCATGCATCGCTTCCACTCAGAGTTAAATAGATCAAAGAAGAAACACATGAGTAAGTTCAGCATCTCCCTGTGGCCGAGGTGGTTGTCCTGTCCAGAGAGCCTTCAGTGACTAACTAAAGGATGGTACAATGTCTATACTTGCCAGTCTTATGAAGTTACTGTGCTCACCGCTGTCACCAGAGCCTCACACGTTACTGACCCTGTGTCCAGCCGCCTGGAAAACCGTTGAAATAACAACTCCAGGTTTGGATAAAAACTCAAAGATATCTCCAAATGTCTTCAAGTTTCCTCTTTGTGGCTTCATGGAGAACGTCTCTGATAGCCTACTTCTTAGCCAGTTGGAAAGGATGTTGACCCTTGAAAAATAGATGTGAATATAGTTTAATCATTCCAGAAGACTGCCAGTCCTCTTTTATTCAATCAAGCCTAATCCAGTATCAAACTCGATAACTCTGTCACTCAAAACTTTTAAACCACCCATGACTGCTTAACCATAATATAAGATCCCCAGATCTAGGATCAGCATCAAATAGTACTTACTCATAGGTAGCAGCCAGCTAAATACGCCCAAAGATCCATGCATTGTTCACTGAGAAATTAACAAAAATGTTGTAAAATGCCCTAGCTCACCATGTTAAAGAAAGTGAGAAAAACTCCCATCCCTTCATCCAGATCTATAATAATAATAATGATAATAATAATAATAATAATAATAATATTACACCCTGGCTATTTCCACCAGCTGATGGCCCTGATCCGATGAACGAGTCATGAGGATGATATTTAACTTATCAACCTGCTTGGGTGTTTTTATGTTTTTATTTTTTTGATGATTATGGCCCACCCAACTACAATAGGACTCTGTATTGCACAGGACATCATGGCAGCAGTTGTATGTTGAGTGATATTTCCTTGTGATACTGTCTTCCAACCACAAATATAGTGTTGAACCTCATTAGAAAGCTCAAACAAAATCAAGTATTTCACTCCATGCTGTGAGGCACACACAAATGAATCTTTAAATCAGTGAGAGTTAACATTCTTCAGAGACAATCAGCAAACCAATATAAGTGATCAAAGCCATGTACAGACCGGATGAGGTGTACTCACAGGTAGTGTAAACTACTGTGTGTGGAGCTATTTTACTCTTTAGACTTCATCCAGGAAGTACAAACATTTCCATCTAAACTGATTATTGTTGCTTTTGTTGTTAAACCAATATTTATATATTTGCTGTTTTTCAAATATCATTAAGAATCAAAAAGACTCCTTTCCTGTGTCACTGGAGGTAGATGGGGTTACAGCTGCACACTGAGTAAACTAAACCAGGAGCACCTCAAAACTATACTGTATGTCTCACAAATTGAGAAGAATTGAGTAAATAATTTAGAAACAGCACTGGGACAATATAACTAATGTTTTATCAGTTATTGTTGCACCTTTGACTGCACAATTAACATCAGTTTGAAACTACAAATGGTGTTATCCTTATGAGCGCATACACAATTGTGCAAAATATTCCCATCACTTTTTGAAATGGCAGATTTTGTCTCCATCACTTTTTAAAAGCATACTTAATAATAAATGAAAAATAGCTTGCACCCAAGAAGTGAGAACCCTTTCATGAGGATCTGCAGTTGAAATTGGCTGCTGCTGATTCTGCTGTAAGATTATAACTCAGGACCTGATATGTACAGTGCGCAGTAGACTAAGGTTGAGACCGGAGATATACTATAGTAGACAGCCAGTTGCGTTGTGAACATAGTTGTTCGCTTACTTGCCTGTATACTAGGCGTGTTACCGGAGGATATCACTGGGTGGCATATGTTAGCTTGTTGTCTCTCGTTAATTTCTGAGGATGGGCACAACTGACGCTCCAGGTGGACACAGGATACGCAAGCCAGCCCTCGTGTACCCACACACGTTGTTAAAAGCAAGTACATCTTTGGTCTGAGCAACAGCATACAACATGTGCAGAAAAACTGAGCTACAGTAGGCCTTCGTAATAAGATAATGACCTATAGTAGGCCTTCATAATAGGATAATGATCTACAGTAGGCCTTCATAATACGATAATGACCTACAGTAGGCCTTCATAATAAGATAATGATCTACAGTAGGCCTTCATAATAAGATAATGACCTACAGTAGGCCTTCATAATAAGATAATGACCTACAGTAGGACTTCATAATACGATAATGACCTAGAGTAGGGAAGTGAACTTGACTCATGAACTCTTGTGAACTTTGTTTCTGTACCATTTAACTTATCATATGAAGGTGCGATCCAATTTCTTTCGTAATTAACACACGATCCCCCCTTCATAGCCTCAAATCAGACCATTAAAAGTTGTTTTTTACATCTCAGCCTTTACGTCCACACTACTTTTCAACACAATGTGACAACTGTTTCTGCAAACAGTATATTAAACAATAATTAATAACAGAGAAAATGTCTCTCTATGGCCTCCATATATGAGTTTTTTTTTTTTATATACATTTTTTGAGAACAAAACCAAAATCATCAGAAAAGTTTATTTAATTAAGATTGTCTATTTGAACACAATCAACATTTTGAACATTTCAGAACACATTTGGACATAAGCGATCAATATGACAGAAAAATTAGGGCCATAGTGACGAAGTCATGAGTTAATGTGAGGTACTGTGCAGAGACAGGACACAATGAAAACTTTATTGCTGGCAAGGATCCAGTAAAAATCTCTCACGGCGACATCAAATCCAGGCAAAGGAAAACACACACAAAGCTTTGTCAAAGAGCAGCAGCATATACTGGACCGAGCTCCACTCTACCATCCTGTCCATCAATTTCTTCAATACTTAGTCAGAGTTAATGAGGTTAGCTTAATGAGCACAGCTACTCCATAAAAATGCTTGTAGATAAAGTGTTCTAAAGTTCTTGATTCAAAAAAGATCTCCGTTGTCCAAGCAGGTTAAAGCTTTCTTCATAAATGGATGAGGCAATGTGATGATTACAGCAGCATGCCGTAAAGGTGAGCAGCAATGTTTCCATCCAACATGGGCTGTGTACTGTGCCTCTGATTAGTAGACAGACAAACATTCTACAAAAACTACAATTAAGACAAAGAGCCTGAAAACCATCAAGCAGGGAGAAGTTGCCCATAACATTTGGCAAAACTATTTACAATGAACTGAAAGCAGTGGGAATACACAATAAGCTAAAACATAGAGCTGTTTAGTTTTCAGGATCTTTCATGCATGAACTTCAAAGCTTCAAATGGTTAGAAGACCTTGGTTGAAACCCTCCTCCAGGATACAAGTGTTGGCTTTGGAGATGTTGAGCAAACTGTCATTGTCTGGAATACTTAATTCTTAATGAACATCAACATGAATGTTAAAATATGAGACCACAGAGACTACATTAAAGGCTGTCCCACAATGATTGATTAACATACCATTTGACATGGTGTGCTTTAGATAAAATGCCTGTGAGAAGCTTCAGTCCAAAATGAATGTTATCGGCACAAACATTAAAAAAGCAATACCAGTCTCGCAGACCCTGGTGACGGCAGTAGTCACCCAACTTGAGACAGATGGAACAATCAACTGCCAAGCTTTTACAATTAAAGTTTGTCCTGAGAGTGGCAAAAGAGATCATACATGGAGTATCCAGACAACCAGATCACAGGACTAAATGATGGCAATCTGTGTTTCTGCAAAACCACTGATATGTTGCAACTTCACATTTCTTTCAGTTCAGTTTTCTATTTTATGCTGTGACAACACTGTGCGTATGCTTTGGTTAGGCTTAGACAAGAAAACCACTTGGTTAGGGATAGGAAAACATCATGTTTTGGTTTCAATTACTTATTCATATTTGACATCAATTTTTTGTTGCCCTAAATGCGGTGTCACACTTACAAATGTTGAAACACTACACAACACTACAAATGGCCTAGGGCTTTCACCCTTATAGATGTTGAAACACAATCTTGAAATGCAGTCAATGGCTTGCCATCCTTCTGATCTGTAGCTCCACCATCTTTTCCACCTCCCGATATAAAAGTTAGGTCATAAGCATGTAATGTGAACATGATCTGACACGTTTTGTAGAAGTATCAATATGGTACATAGCCTATGACACATACAAATGTGAATGCAATAGATGGCAGATACATTAAATGCCAACATTTCATCCTGGCGACTGGGCTGATCCAGAAGAGCATGACATATATAATTCTAATTTGCTTATTAGGAGATATTTCTGTGTGTAAACTGAAAGTTGGAAGGGGTGATAGCAATTAAGGAACCATTCTTAATCATTTGGGACCACCCTCAGGGGATGATGTTTATTTAAAGCAATCTGCATACTGTTTCTGTAAACTCCAGGGGAATTTTTGACTTTACTGTCATTTTAAACCAGAAATCTGGAAGTTTCAATAAAAGTAGAAGCAATTTCCCTTCTCTCCTAGTGTTTCCAAGTGGTATAATTGATGGCACTGCTGTTGCAGCGACTACCAGGTCGTTTCCGTTTTCCTCATAGTAGTGACTACCAACAACACAGGACAATATGTGAGTTTATTCACTAACTGAGTCTATAATGGAGATGTGAAAGCAGATAGAGATGGAGCCAGGCTGCCAGCCTGACTGAATCAGCAGTCAGCCTTCATTTTACAGGGAGATTTTGTACCCGGTGGCTGAAAGAATAGCATAGTGAAAGCTAGGTTTATAGGGAACTAATCGAAACTCTGATGGGATCATCATGAGTCATTAAATTGTGGAATCAACATTTACTTAATAATGAAACGTTAAAGCAAACAACTTGTCTGTTGCCAGTTTAAGAATCATCATCTATCAATTTTTGAGGCAAATAATAATATAATAATAGCATTTAATGTAATAAACAATACACCTCTTCATTAGTTGAAAAGATGTTGAGTGCATAGTGTAATAACTAGTAGCTATCAATGTAATAAGTAATGCGTAATAATGTATAATCTCTGTGCCAACTCTTTAAGACCCCTTCCCCAAACTAGAGTTCCGAGTAGGAAAACCAGGACATCATTCCTCTCTGGCTTCCCATCACCCACCAACACTGTCAGAAACTGAAACTATGCAACGAGAGACTGATGCTGGAGTTTTGATGCCAATGAGAGATATGTTGCTCTGGACCAAAATACTTGAATGAGCTGAACTTAGGTACATCCAGAAACAAGAAATCTCTGACTCTGGTGACAGCACTGATTTTCATCTTTTACGTCTGCATGTTCATTGGTACAATATGAGCAATATGAGCAAAAATTCAAGTGTAGACTTTAAACAGTCACTGTGTAATTGTGTAAAAGTGTACATGCAGTGCATGTAAGATGTTTGTTTTTAAGACAGACTCTATCACAAAGAGGAGAGTTCAACTAAGACTTTCCAAATGCTAACACACAATCTTTCCAGCCCCACAACTCAGTGCAGCATGGTCTATCACAACAGAACCAAACAACATAATACAATAAGTTAATAAGCATTATCCACTTCACATTATGCACAAATATCATGCATAAGTAGCCACATTATAATTTTTACTTATTCGATCGTATTGAAATAATGCAAAGGTATAAAAATCCAATACATAAACAATATCATATGTATTAAAATAACAATCTGTACAAACATTTTGCCATGTCTTTTTTTTAAGGATATTTTTTCAATGTCTTTCATTTATAACAGAATAGGGAAAAGTAAAAAAAAAAAATAAAATAAATATCCTATGTACAATCACACAAGCCATTCCAAAGTTATCGTCACTGCAAGGAGAAAGCAAAATATCAAACGTTAGTTCACACAATGTTCATGGTGAAGTTAGCATACTGGTTATGAGCTGCTGCAGTGATGAGTGACAAAACAACACGGTGGCAAACTATCCAACTTACTTTATTCCAACATCCTGGTACAGGTAAGCCGTCGTCTCCCTGGAAACAGAAACACCAAATGTAAAGTTAAAAATACTGTACGCTACAGAGATGAACAATATTATTGTGCAAACACACAGGGCATACAAAAGTATTTTACAATTATATAAATATGAAAACAGTTGAACTTAGTTTCATAGAGTAGCAACGTGTGGGAGTTATCTTGGCCATCAGGGTTCTGGAAGTAGAAGTCTTCTTTCATTTCTGCACATGGGTCTGTGTCTAAATCCCAATTTTCAACTCAATACATATTTCCCAGTTATGTGCTAGAGGTTCCACTTTCCTCTCATCTATACATACTTCAGGGTTTTAATACTCAACACTGCATTTTATACTGAGCGTCTTAGAACCAGGCTATTCATGATGGTTATGCACATGGAGAGGGTCATGACTTTGCTTGGCTATATACCTAGAATTTTGGGGGGTTGTTGGTAGAATTTAGTCCATAAATCTGTTTCTTACAAGAAAGCACAGGTCCAGAAGCTCAATCATCTTCTAAGCAAGAGATACATATTTTGGGCAGTGGACTTTGATGTTCTCCTACTCAGGAGCCAGAGTGTGTGATTCTGCACATACATGGAGATCACTGGATAAGACTTTGCATTAAAACAGTAATAAGTTTATTTGTCTATTTGTTCGTCAACATAATTGTTTTGTTTTAATTCTTTGATGCAAAATGTCATACATGTCATCATCGTTCTCATTTTCAGGGGTTACGTTTAATATAGTTTTAGTCTTGTTTCCTTCATTAAAAAAGGATTGTCCAAAAATATTTGTATCATAACACTGTGTAGCAAAAATCCATTTGGAGAAATCAGTTCATATCAGGTTACTTTCAGATTTTGAACCAATTAAGGATGAATATGGCAACTCTGGCTCCATGTTTTTGTTCTCAATTGCAATGACAATGAGTTCTCATTTAGCTACAGCTCTAATGTGAGCCACTGACTGTCCTACTGACTATATCAGAGGCCTGTACTATGAAGATGTACTATGAGTTCAACATCCCCAGGATATGTTTCTCTTGTCTGACTTCACTAACAGTCACGCTAAGCAATCAAATGAAGGTGGTTTTCTAGTTGATAGGTCAACCCAGGAATTTCACATCTAGCTATGAACACGTTCACATAAAAGGGGAGGTGTTTACAGTATCTGACCAATCACAAACACGGACCAGTCTACTGACAGCAGAGCATTTTATAAGCTGAATGGGTGAATGTGTAAATAAATAGGCTTTTAACTGTTGTTTTGTTGTTTTGGAGATTTTCCCAACTTTGCTGTACACTTTATTTAAAAGCCCCTGTTGGTTAGCCAGACGATTTTTGAGTCTCATTCCCAACTTGTCAAATATGAACACTTTCAGATGCCAGCCGAACTGACCTTAGAATCCCAAAGCGTCAGTAATTGAAGAGTTGGGAAACGCAAAGTGTCAGTATTACTTTGTTACCAATGGAAGCTTTAAATTCAGAATTCTTACTTTTCAGTATAAACATAATAAACAAATGAGACCATAACCAATAAGATTACCAGGCTCTATACTGTTAGATTTGTATAGAGAGATTGCTTTATGACACATTGGTTGTACTTCATGCCACACAGCAGGAGGAGAGCACTGTTCTTATAGTGCTGTCTGAAGTTTTACTGCTCCTGGGAAAGACAGACTGAAAAGTTTAATAGACTAATTGGAAATCACTTTTAACATGTTTATCCCTGTCTTTGAAGACAAAAGGTCTCGAGGAGAGGAGACTCTTCTGTCAATAACAGGCTGCCAATTTTGTACTTACAATATTTCCCAACATGATTATATTTGTTTCGTTGATTATGCTAAGGTTTCATGCTTTGATTCACAAAGACATGTCAATGTGCTAAAATTCGAAGACATAGTCTGACCTGTGAAGATTAAAGAGACCCCTTTGTACCAGCTTTATGAACCATGATAAAGGTACCTTTCAACAGTAACTCGAACCACGTAAAATCCATTAGACTACATCTCACAAACTCTGGAGATGTCCTGGATATTGACTGTACGTAACATGATTCATGTTGGGCCAATAAGCAGATCACAGGGTTTTTTTAGAAAATCAATACTGATACTTTACCAATCACAAACCAAAGCAGTTATCAGCAACTCCTTATAGTGCCTGGAACTTGCATTTAGCGTCACCTTCCGAGCAGTGTCTGAATTTGATCATACAAACGTATTCCCAAAGCAGGCAGAGAGCAGTGGAGACAAAAGCAGTAACCAAAACAACTGATCATCTTCACACAGCGGCCATTTTCCTCTGATGTCACGCTCAGGGAGGGAAGATCAAATATACTGCTGTGTTCCAGGTTTTATAAACATGGGGAATTTGACAAATTATTATCATTTCACTGATCTCTGCTTGATCACCAACTGAAAGACATTGGTTAGGGGAAATCTGGAAGGATATTGGAACACACTTCAAGGAAAAACAACAAATTTACTAGCCTGTTGCTTCCTTTAGACAACAGCTATTGTTAGCATTCAACATAGCTAACATTACCATTTAAAAAATGGAAATTGGAAAAAAAAATGGAAAATTCATTCTAAAATATACATACACATCTTGACTGATTTGTTTAAACCTTTAAGTGAAAAGCACTGGATGCAAATAAATGGTAATGTTAGCTAGGTGGTACTTGAATTCTAATAGTAGCTAATGGGTTATCAAAAATGTATTTTGAAATATGGCCCAATATCCATCCATCACTATCTTTTCGGTTGCTGATCAATTGGGAAGCGATGAAATGATAACAGCTTATCAAATTCCCTTCTTGCAACCTGGAAAACAGCAGCGTAAGTATTGCAGTATTTGAGCTTTCCATGCTGAGTGTGACATCAGAGGAAAATGGCCGCCATGTGAATATGGTCTGTAGGTTACCTTATTAAAATAACGATGCTGCAATGATGCTTTCCCTGTTCATACCAGAAATCTGGCTGGCTTTGCCAAATACATTTACTTTTTTCCAAAACCTGTGGTATTCTGTTGCCTTTAGGATGGAAAACAATGGTGCAACATGCAAGAGATGATGTAGTACACAAGGGACTATGAAGACAGGCTCTAGTATGGTTTAGCATAACAATTTCAAGACTTTAAATTTAAGATTAATTCTGGTTATGTTATTGCTTGTATTACTCACAGTCATAGATCTGCATGTGAGCTAAAACATAGAAAGTTTTCGTAGTTGCGACAGAAAGGCTGAATTAAACACGTTTTTGTGTTCAGATGAAAGGCTTGTTCATGTTAGTTCAAATGGAGGTCAGTTGAAAAGGTTGGCTAGGTGAGTGAACTACAGTAAGTAGATTTAAACTTCAATGAAAACGTGCAATTTTGAAGTGCAACATCTGAATGCATGGTTAGGGCTGTGGTTAGATATTAATAGAGGCATGCTAGGAGAAAGGAAGGGAAAGAAAGAGCATACCACAGGGCAAGGGGCATCCAGCCCATCCAGGCCTGGCAAGCCCGGTTCACCTTTCTCCCCTTTAAAGCCTCGGAAACCCTGTTTGTGAAATCAACCATTTAAAAACCAGTTTTGTAGCTTATATGCAGCAGACGAGTGTTTGTTCTCCACTGCTTGACGGCAGGAGGATCTCCACTTGTGTCCATTGGGAGACTGGATGCAGGTTTCCTTAACATGCAGGCAACCTGGGACTGGCAGGAACTGGGCTCACTGAAGTGAGCTTTCAGGTGCAGAATGGGACGGCGAATTGTTTTTTTGATAAAGTAGAGGGTAATACTTAATAGGAATGGGTCTGATTTAGAGTTCTGCTGTCAACCCAAACCCCAACAAACTATTGGGTTTCAAAACAGGTTCGTGCCATTGTTTTGTGTAATATTGGGCTCAGCTCAGGTCAAGTCTGGGTTTGGGTCATTGCTCTTTGGGTTTGATTATCTCCAACCTGCCCCCTTTCCTGTGTTCCTTAACATGTAGGGCAGATTTACAGGGCTGAAGGATGGAGGCTGAAATCGAGATAACATACTTATGTGTTGATAGTCATCAGCATTGGTTGCCTGGTTCCTGTCTGTCTAATGGAAAAAAGAGGTTCCTCAGGCAGTGTTGTGGTCTGTGGTCCATCCAAGTCATTTTTTTCATATGATAAATCTATTTTCATCGTTATGCTACAGCCTTTTCTTTGCTCTATCGAAAATGTTTTTAATGGATCAAAACATCAAATTTTAATCTTACCAAGTCAAGTCACATTTGCCCATATATGTGACAGGTTGCATTGGACCCTTGGACCAAACCCTCCCTGAGGTTGATTAGAACCACTGAATACCAAGAGCCAAAAGGAAGCTGACTACTAGAATAAATAAATAAGAATAATAAGAATAATAAGAATAATGAGAATAATGAGAATAAATCTTCAGAAAAACTGAAGCTCTAGGTTGCATTCTAAGATAGTGCGCCTTCCCTTTGCCTCTTGGTTACACATCGGACTACTGACATACCAACGGACAGGGGGCATCTAATCCAGGTGCTCCTTGGTCTCCCTTATCCCCTTTGGCCCCCCTGTTGCCTTTCTTGCCCCTCTCTCCCTGCAAACAACAGTGTATTAAAAGACAAACTTTAGACCTCCTCATTAATCCACGCATGAAGCAAATGTTTTTCTGATTTTTCAGGTTTCATCTGTCAGGTTTTCAAAAATATATGTATTTTAGACAATATAAGGAAAATTAAGTGTTTTAATTCATTCATGTGTTTGGTGTGATTTTTGCTAATTTCAAAAGACAATATGATTTTTTCATGTCATTTAGTGAAAAGGGAAGGTAAGTAGATGGAGTTAGGGAAGAGAGATTAAAGATAGTGCTGTTGGTGAGCAGGTTTCATCCAAGCTTTTTATCAACGACCACCTACCGAATCTTGGAAGACTTGTGAGTGAGAAGGCTGTTACATGCACATCGATGTTTTCATTTTATGATAGACGATTATCTACTGAACGGCGAGACAAAAAGCTGAAGTAGTGAAGTGGAGGAAGGACCACTTGGCCATGACACTATTTTAGTTTTTAGTCTTGTTATCTAATCCGCTTTTAATCAAAATGATCATTTGTATGGTCCAGTCTGGTCAATCCACAGACTGCGATGAGGGACGCGCAGCGTCATCTGCAGTCTAACTGAGTTGTTGATTTTGACAGAAATGCGTCAGATGCAGGCTCACCCAACCCTAACCCTAACCCCAAACCTAGCACTAACCCACCTGACAGTTAAAGGGAACTGGAGATTACACTGACTGGTTTAATTTCTTACACTGACAACACAGTCATGAATAATTACAAGACAAAACACATGTTGTGACTGACTTTTCACCCAGATGAACTAACAAAAGAGTTGAAGGCGCCCTAAATGTGCTTGCGCCATGCACATTAGACCATGCACCATAGACAGTTTAATTAGGGCCCAATATCTCTGGAACATCAAACCTCTTGACCTTGAGCTGTTGACCCACGAGTCTAACAGTGTTACAGAGCTGTAACACAGTTGTATTCAGATTACGGGGTAATTCTGGACCATTGCTTAATCATAGTATAAATAGAACACCTGATCACCAAGAAGGGTGTAAGGGATCAAATAAAGAAGTGACATCATTATGAGAACAATAAGAGGCTGCCTGACTGCAGAGTTCTCCCAGTGCTGCCTTAGCATCACCATCTCATATTTTAGACTTTCAACAGCTTTAAGGCTTTTGTGACTGAAATGTAAAAGCCCAGCTATGAGTGTTGCTAGTAGCAGAGGCTCATATTGAGAGATGATGTAGGTTCACACAGTCACTGTAAGTGACATGAAGCGTATCTTTGTACAGTCCGACTGCATGAGCTTTCAATAGTTTGCCCTGTTTGTGGTCTTGAAATGATTCGCAAATGAACCTGTGCTCAAGGCACTGATTACATGTTGACAGTTTCAGACTTTTAACTTTAATAAATTAAACTGTCTTAAAAATGATTAGCTTAGAAACATGCAACATTTTTGGTGTGCGAAATGTAGCATACATTTTGACAGTGATGGGAGAGCACTGCTTGCCAATTTAGTTTATAGGTCAGGGGGTCAGGGTTTGGAGGGGGTACATGAGGGCTTGTAAGGAGGAGGTACTGTTAAGTAGGAGTAGGAGAAGTTAAAGAGGAGGTGTAAGAAGAGGAAGATTAACCCAGGACTACATTAGAATGCAGGAGGAAGAGGAGGAGCAGGAGGCCAAGGTTTGTGAGAGGGAGAGAGGGCAACCCCGGCAATAAAAACAGCCAATGGCCACAGAGCAAAGTGGAGGGAAGTAAAAGGGGATAGGAAGACCTGCGGAAACAAAGGAAGACAGGACAAAGAGTAAAAACACCAACACTATAACATAGCTTTGTCTTCAACACCTTCAACTGGCCAGTCACATTCAAGTCTGTTGATCAGAGTTGGATTTGTTCATAGTTGTACATTAAACATATTGTTTATTTTGAGGTCTGTTGAATGTGTTGAAAGACCTTATGAAATGTGAAAACTTAAAAAGATGGGAGTGGAAATATTAAAAGAGTCACAGGTTAATGGGAAGGAAACAGAAACATTCTCTTAGAGGGAGGGTATGTGGGCATTGGAAACAGATTCTCTGATACACTGGAACCTGCAGATGAAATACAGTCTTTATTGTTTTGCAGGGCTGTTGATTTTCAGTGTCAACTGAAGGAATTGTTCAACATTTTGGGAAATAAATAGCATGGTTTATTTCAAAGAGTAAGAGTATGGATATCAATCTCATTTTCATGGAAGCCTATTGCTGCCACCAAATAAAAAAAAGTGTTTTGTGTTTTTCTCCTTGTGTGGCAGCAATAGGCTTCCGTTCCGTACCTTTTATGTGGAGCGTTCAGAGCTGGAGTTAGGATGTGTATAGACAGTGAGCTAATATTATTGTTCTCTGTATAGGCACAATGGTACCAAACCTGACTCACAGTGATGACTAAACCTTAGGAATATACACACAGGCTGCAGTGTACTGACTGTACAGTAGTTCACCATGATATAAATTAGTTCTAGCAAGTAACTGCCCCTGCAAACTGGACTTTATTCATTTCTGTCTATAGATTAAACAAAGTGTTTATTAGTGAGCTTAAGACTTTGGACACGACCAGCCTAGCTGCTTACCCCCATTTTAAGCTTTATGTCAAGCAAGGCTAGACTCCAGCTCTGTACTTAAACATACAATACAATAACAAACAACAATACAACGCTATTCCCTCCGTGCTGACTGACAGGCGCTCCATCACACCGGCTCAACGTCATCAAAACCAACCACAGGGGCGCACACTGAGCAATCTGAGACCCTTGGCTTGTGTGAATGGCGCTGTTTCCTCCATATCCCCTGCATCAGCATCTGTGAGTAACACTGCAGCTTTGCATGCTGCTGAATCCTCGTTCACTAAACAACAAAGCACTACTCATCCATGACATCATCACAGACAGGAAAATCGACTTTCCTTGCCTAACTGAGACATGGCAGCATCAGCAGGACTTGTTAACTCTAAATCAAGCCACTCCCCCAGGCTATGTTTACATACAGAAGCCCCGCTCCAAGGGCCGTGGTGGTGGGCTGGCAGTCATACATCGAGCCGACATCCTGGTTAAACAACTTCCAGTGCTGAATTTCACTTAATTTGAGTGTGCAGCCTTCTCTCTGGCTGGGCATACACAGCTACAGATTGTTCTCATCTACTGCCCTCCAAAAGCCTCCACCACCTTCCTGTCTGAGCTGTCTGAGCTTCTCACCTCCACCTGCTCCATGTCTGCATCTACACTCCTGCTTGGTGATTTCAACATCCATGTGGACTCCACCAGCTGCCCCTTTGCCTCTGAATTCCTGTCACTCCTGGACTGCTTCAACATCATTAAAGGTCCCACCCAGTAGGTGATTTGTTAATTTTTAACAGGGGGGATGACCCAATGGGAGCACCACCCTGCCCCGACACACGTATGTACACCTCCCAAAGGACATTGTTGCAGGATGCCTTAACCATAACTGTGACATTTCTAATTCTATAAAACTCCATTTTATCCAGTTATCTTCCTTCTCTCCCTACTACAACTGTCTTTTTATAACTGTATTAAAGTAATGAGTAAATACACCTTTAAATTGTAGGCAGTGGACTGAGTTTATTCAGGCAGGGTTTTCTCATGTTTCTCACAATTCACTACAAGCAGGGTCATTTTAAGTTACATGACCCCTTGGAATTTTTTACCATCTAAATTCCTTGAAGGACACAAAATGAACATTGTGCAAAATAGTAGAGCCCAACCGATTTATCGGTGGATATTAGCCTCTCACAGATATATCGGTATCGGTGAGAGGCTCCGATACTGGAGCCTGCTTGCCCTTTGCCCCCTCATGGTGGACATTATCACCTCGTCCCTAGAATCTGGCATGGTACCATCCTTCTTCAAAATGGCTTCAGTCACCCCCATCCTCAAGAAGCCAGGTCTGGATCCAGATGACTTACATAACTACCAGCCCATCTCCAACCTTCCTTTCCTAAGCAAAATCCTGGAAAGAGCAGTTGCCGCCCAACTCCATCAGCACATGTCCAACCATGAGCTCTATGAACCTCTTCAGTCTGGTTTCAGGGCACGCAATAGCACAGACACTGCCCTCATCAAGATCACCAACGACCTCCTCATCGCTGCCGATTCTGGCCACATCAGTATTCTGATCCTCCTGGACCTCTCTGCAGCCTTCAGCACATGTCCCACACCATCCTCCTCACCCGCCTATCTGACTACCTTGGCCTCACTGGTACAGCACTCTCTTGGTTCCAGTCTTATCTAACAAACAGAAAACAGTTTGTCACCATTGAAGACTCCAGTTCCACTCCACCTCCAGTCAACCAAGGCATGCCTCAAGGCTCTGTGCTTGGACCCCTCCTCTTCACCATCTACATGCTCCCCCTTGGTCAGATAATTCGCAAACATGGTCTCAACTTCCACTCCTATGCTGATGACACTCAATTATATCTCTGCACCAAACCATCCACCCAGCTACCCCCACAGTCACTCGTCAACTGCCTGCACGATATAAAACTCTGGATGACATCAAATCAACTCAAAGTAAACAACAATAAAACTGAGCTCATGGTTGTGGCCTCCAAGGCGAAGGTTGGAGATCTTCTCCTGGATGTGGACGGCTGCTCTATCCCCCCATCCACGGAAGTCTGCTACCTGGGTGTCATCCTCGATTCCACTCTATCCTTTCAAGCACACATAAAATCCATCACCAAATCAGCTTTTTATCACCTTAAAAACATCTCCAGACTCCTGCCCTGCCTCTCCGAACCTGTGGCACCTGGACTACTGTAATGGAGTCTTGTCTGGGCTCCCTTCCAAAACCGTGGACAGGCTCCAGTATGTGCAGAACTCTGCTGCCAGGGTCCTCACCCGCACCAAGCCCTGGCAACACATCACCCCCACTCTCATCCGCCTTCACTGGCTCCCAGTCAAATCACGCATCACTTACAAAATTCTCCTCCTGACCTATAAATCTCTCCATTCCCTCACCCCCCAATACCTGTCTGACCTCCTCCACCCCTATACCCAGTCTCGGAAGCTGCGCTCATCAGGCACACACCAGCTCTCCATCCCTCACACCAGACTGCAAACCCTCGGCGACAGAGCTTTCTGTGTGACAGCCCCCACTCTCTGGAACACTCTCCCAGCTGAAATCTGCAAACAGACTTCTCTGGAGAACTTCAAAAAAGACTTAAAAACCTATCTCTTCAATAAGGTCCGGCCCCAACAATCAATTTTTCTAGTTCTTTATCCTATATATATTTTTGTTTATCCATCTAGTCTTTGTTTTGTATGTCCCACTTTGTTAAGCGTCTTTGGGTACCCTGAAAGGCGCTATATAAATTAAATGTATTATTAGTAGTATTATTATTATTATACAATATCTGATTCTTTGGTCAATGTGGGAGCGCAAAAAAGCATTGACACAACATTGACATGGGCTTATGAGTGAGTTTGTTTTCTGTATGAATGAATAAATAGGTCAACTGTCAAAAACTGGAGCCTTTTCAACAGTGAAGAGAATGACAATGATTGAGATGATGAGACATACTACTGCAACAACACGCCAGACAGGCTGCTAGCAGCTGTAACATGGTTAATAATGGTTCCCCTTGCCACTGTAGTTGATATGTGTATGGTGGCCTAATGTTCTGTCACTTTAAATTACATATGTGTTTACCTTTAAGGGAATGGCGAACCATACGTTCTTCCCAGTCTACCATATCCTTGTTAGTGGTAGTCATGTTTACAGCACTGTGCCAATTGTGTAAAGATTGCGTTCATTTGTGTTCATTATTTAGGCTAAACCACCAATCAGTCCACAGTTGCTTCATTCAGCCAAGACTGCCATTTGATGAAACACTGGCTGCTGTTTGTGCTCTGTCCCCTCACAGAGTTTCCAGAGTGTTTATTTCAACAGCACTCTGGATTGACGAATGGTCCAGTTTGTGCCAGAATGCATTGGAGTGACTCTTTACTAACGCACCCTTTATAATCTTTTAAATTGATATGGCAAACATGCGAATAAACAGTGTCCTGTTTATACATCCAGCAGATAAAGAACAACATTAGCTTTCATCTGGAGTAATGCTTCTGATGATGAATTTCACTCTCCTTTTAGCTCTCCATCAATAAAGTATGTGCTGTCTCTGTAGAGCTGAGAGGAATTTGATAATTCTCTGTGGAGCAACAGATTTCACACCTTACTCATACTGATTTGGTGCGTTTATATAAAAGTATTGATTACAGCTGTTTAAAGGCACAGACATGAGACTGATATCCATCTCAGTTTCAAAACTGACACCACATTATGATGTCACAGAAAAGACAATGAACCAGGAGTGCTCCTGGAGGCTGTCTCCAGTATCAACATTTACATCTTTTTTTCTTTGATACAAAAATGATTGATGGGTTAAAGTCTATTATAATATGCATCTATGACACTCAGTTTCAAAACAAAGCCACTGCAGAACAAATACATTAGCCTCAGAAAGGCAAAAGACATCTTCATGAGAATTATTCAGGATCTTTAAAAAAAAAATCAAAGCAAACTATCTGACTCATCTGGCTTTCTTTTCATGCATGACATCAAAGAGATTTATTCATATTCAGTTATTTAATCCTCATCTCCTCCTTGAGAGCTTCTTTGAAGTCACAACTCTCCTCAGGCGCCCTCTTGTGGATGCAAATACTAGCCTGTGTTGTTGTAATATGAATCATGAAGATTCAGACAGGTTTTAGTTCAGTTTCTGAATTTAATGAGTAAAAGCATAGAAGTGACCTGGTCTGTGTGTAATCAAATGAAATCTGTCTACTAGCCAGAATTACGTCCTTGGTCCTGCTAACTTTATAACTAACAAAACATTATAAGTAGTATCTTACCCGGTTCCCTTTGAGCCCTTGTGGTCCTACTAAACCCTGCAAAAAGAAATGAGAAAGAACAATGATGTACTTGTTTATCTCACTTCGGGAAATATGCTAATTTGCCACCATAGGCCATGTTCAAACTGACATTAGCAAAAACAAAAGTGCCCTCATTCATACCACCGAGGCTGTAAAAAACTTAATAAAACCAGTGAATTTTTTTTTTCATTTTTTTTTTTTTTTAACTTATTTTCCATCTGTGAGAAGTGAAGAAAAGGTTTGGTTTGCAGGTGAATGAATGCTTTCAGTCATACAGCCTCTTGTGGCTGAAGGCGATATAACCAAAACAAACACCTGATCCTGATCAAAATCATCCTGACAATTTTTTATCCTGCCACAACTTTTTCTTTGACACCCTTTTCACTTTTTTTCACCTGTTGGTACATTATAAACACAGGACATTTATTTTTTTGTTGTGGGGCTTCCTTAAGTAAAACACTTTCCATGTCAGGCATTGGAGCTACTGGGTGCAACATGTTTCCCACAGGATGAGACTTTCATCAGTGGTGGGCAAAGTACTCTGCAGTAGCTAAATCAAACTCACGACAAGCAGTCGTCAGAAGAGAGTAACATTGAGAACACATGAGATTGGCGTGCATGCTGCTGTCATGGACAATGAGTTATAATCCTTATCCCCAAATTATTTTGTTTACTTTCTGTCTGAATCTATTAATCTTAATCTAAAATCATGTGAAACCAACTCTAAGTTCAGAATGAATGAATGAATGAAATGTATTGGTCACTCAGAGAGTATAAACTCTGGTCACAACCAAAGGATAGGGGCGGAAGCCTCAGCTTATATATAGCCCCCCCTTTTCTTACATATCAATCAAAACAAGAAGCATATACATACCTACGTACAAACATATGCATCACAAATACACCTACACACACATACATGTGTAGGTATATTATACATTCACATACATACATACATACATCTATCTTTTCATAAGTAGTGATAATTATAATACTCATTGCTCTCCATTGTTTGGTTACCCAAGAGCAAGTCTGTATTTATCTATCATCATATCTTTGTACTTTTTTAAAAATATTAGCACATTCTTACTGTATTTTAGTTCATCAGGTAATGCATTCCATAACTTCACACCACAAACAGAAATACACCTGCTTTTCATATCTGTGTTGTAGACGGGCTGTTTCCAATTTAGTTTGTTTCTGAGGGCGTAACCCCCCCCTCTCTCTATGAACATGGATTGTATGTTGGTAGACCAGAAAACTGCGTTAGTCATGTACAAATCCAGAAATAACCTGCTTCCTTCCAAGTCCATGAATTTAAGTGCTTTTCTCTTTATGAATAGTGAAGTGGTATGATCATAAAAACCAACATTATTTACTATTCTTATTGCTTTTTTTGTACTGTGCATACTGTCTGTAGCGTAGTTTTGCAGGCATTACCCCATATCTCAACACAGTAAGTTAAATATGGCAGAATCAAGGTGCAGTAAAGGAGGTTCATAGATCTGAAGTTTAGAAGGTGTTTGACTTTGTTCATCACACCGATGCTTCTGGAAATTTTGGATCTGACTTGGTTCACCTGTGGTTTCCAACTGAATTTGTGGTCTATCCTTACTCCTAAAAATGTATTTTCATATACTCTTTCTAGTTCCATCTCCTCTATCCTTAAGTTTACCTGAGTTGTTAAGTGGGTTTTGCGATTCTCAAAAATCATACATTTGTTTTTTTCACATTCAAAGATAGCTTATTTGCATCAAACCACAATTTCAGTTTACCTAGTTCTACTGACACCTTCTCCATTAACCTCTGTAATCAGTCATCTGTACAGAAAATATTGGTGTCGTCAGCAAAAATTACATATTTTAAAATGTTGGACACATGACAGATGTTGTTTATATACATAATGAATCATTTTGGTCCAACTATTGAACCTTGCGGCACGCCACATGTAATATCTGCTGTCTTGGACATGGCATCACCCACCTGTACATACTGGGTCCTATTTCTGATGTAGCTCTTTAGCCATTCCAGTCCCACTCCTCTTACTCCAAACCTTTCCATTTTCTTCAACATAATATCATGGTCTATCGTGTCAAACACTTTCTTCAGGTCTATGAAAACCCCCACCGCAAACTTCTTCTTATCAACTGCACTTGAAAGCTCTTCCATAAGCTCCATCAAGGCCATTGAGGTTGATCTACTCTGAACCTGTATTGACAATCAATTAAAAATTTGTGTTTTTCAACAAAGCAGTCCAGTCTGGCAACGAAAAGTTTTTCAAGTATTTTTGAAAACTGAGATAAAAGTGAGACTGGTCTGTAATTTGTATATGAATTTTTATCTCCTGCTTTGAACAGTGGGATTACTTTCGCTGTGTTCATTTTGTCTGGGAAGCAGCCCAACTGGAAGGATAGGTTACAGATGTAGGTTAGAGGCACTACAATGGCCGAAATTACTTCCTTAACTAAAATCATATCAATTCCATTCCAGTCAGTAGATCTTTTATTTTTGAATTTATTAACAAGTTCAATAATCTCTTTCTCGTCAACTTTTCTCAGGAACATTGTCGCTGGATTTCTATTTCCATAAATTAGCTCTGCACTGCTTTCCCCTATTTGATTTCTTGGTCTTTACCTCTATATTTAATAAATTCCCTGTACATAGTGTTCTTTTTCTTGCATGCATTCAGTAAACCCCTGGTGAGCCATGGTTTGTCACTGCTCTTCTTTTTCCTTTTGTTTTGCCTGACTGGACAGCTTTTGTTGTACAGACAAGCATAAACAATCGGAATTTTAATTTCATTTTGATAAAGCAGTTAATTTAATAACACTCTGGTTAAATGTTCCCCATCGTTATAAACATGGAGCTGTAGATAAAGAGGAAATGCTCCCTGCTGAGATGAACATTAAAAATTGAATTGCAGACTTACAGGGATGCCTTGAGGCCCAGTTGGTCCTGGTAATCCTGCATCTCCCTTTTCACCCTGTTATGATACCATATATTTATATTAGAATAAGAACAGAAACACACACACACACACACACACACACTCAGACACTCACTCTCTCTCCCTTTGGTCCTGCTGGCCCTGGCACACCTGCTGGTCCTATTAGACCCTTTAAAATAGAAAAGAGAGAATAAAATAAATACCTGGTGGCAGATTCAAACAGAATAGTTTTAGAGAAAATATCATCATTAAATACTTCAAATCAGTACATCAACAAGCCTTATGGTGGTGGTGATATGTCCATTTTGACCTTCTTTTTAATTAATCTGGAGTGTCAGGACATAAGTTTCTGTCCTGACACCTTCATCATTAACACACCAAGCTTGTTGAACTACTGTCCAAACCGTTAAAAAGGAGGGAAAATGAATCAGATGTCAACAGCTGCAGTCTTGGAGAGGAAGACCTTGCATCTCAGGCATATCCAGTATATACAGTGCTGTGTGGAGTGCACTGTATGGCATGTCAACATGCAGCATGGGCATCCCTGCATGCTCCTTTTGGACAGTTCTCAGCAACGAAAACCCATTGCTGATACAGGATCATGAGGCAGGAAACTGTTGAGGCAGGATTGAGGACTGAGGAGTTACACTGTTACAGTATGTGGCCCCAGGCAGTGTGATAGATAATGAACTATTACTATCTGACTATTATTCTGAAGTAATGAAACGCCTCCAACTACAAACCCAGAGTGGCCATGGATTCTCATGTTTGTGCTGTCAGTATTATAATGTTATCTCATAACTACAATTGCTTACATCATTATTTGGAGGTAACAAATTACAATGTTATGGTGCTCAAACAGTAACAACTAAAATAAAAGCTGCTATTCAAATAAAGCTATCCAGTCTCAGGCAAACTGAATTAGAGGCAAGTGTAGGGCACAATTAGCACAGTGTACATTTCCACAGCATTCATTGCATCAGCGTAACAAGAGTCAATCTGTTCTACTTTGACAGTTTTTTTTTCTTTTCTTTTCTTTTTAACTTTCTACAGATGTTTCCCATCAAAAGCTTTTGTAGTTTGTAGTTTCATTGAATTAGAATTTTACCTCCGCCAAGGGGGTCAGGTTTTCACCCGTGTCCTTTTCTTTGTTGGTGGACGTCATTAATTTTCGATGGGGATCCAGGAATGTTTTCTCACCTTCTTTAACATTGCAGGATAGGCGTAGTTATGTGGTGGTGAGTGAGCAGAAAAGGGAACGTTGTGCTTTGGCATAGGTATGTGCTCAACTGAGTGCCATTTATTTATTTAGTTATTTATTCATTTATTCATGCATTCCTATTAAAGGTACAGTGTGTAGGATTTAGTGTTTTTTTTAGCAGTATAGTTACAGATTGCAACCACAACTTGCAATACCCTTCCTCTCAAACTTCCCTACGGTGGCCGCTAAATACAAGAAAAACACAACAGCCCTAAAGCCAGTGTTTGGTTTGTCCAATCTGGCCTACTGTAGAAACATGGTGGTGCAACATGGTGGACTGCGTTAAAGAGTACTGCTCCCACTGCAGATCTGAAAGGCTCATTCTAAAGTAACGGAAACGCAACCGTTCTTCAATGACAACATATTTATGAATATTAAATCCCACTTCTGCCCCTTAAATCCTCCAAAATCCTACACATTGGACACCTTTAATCATAGGGTGTATCATATGAACAATAGCTTGAGTTTTTTAGGCCAACAGGCTACAGGTCTATCCATTTAAAACGTTCTATGATGAGATATGTGTGAGTGTGACATTCTTCAGTAAGCCAGTATTGGTTATGTCTACCAGGCCTGTCCAGATAGTACTAATAGAGTGTCTTCTTTGCTTAGTTTGGAAGTTAGACTTTAAACAAAATTCTGTTCTAGACACACTTTAATGATGGCTTTTGGCCCTTACATGACATTTTATAAACTATGGGGGCATAAGAGTGATATATGTACTGTGTCTGCCATGTTTGAAAGTAGATTCTTCGTGCCATTACATCCTCAGAACCCAACCCTGAACAGGCCTGTCCTCACAGAGCTACTTCAGGAAGAAAAAGAGACAGGACAGGCATGGGAAGCAGGAAAGCAAGCAGACATGACAAGCAGACAAGGCAGACAATTAGCAAGCTGTAGCAGAGGGGTGGAGGAGGAGGAGGAAGAGGAGGAGAAGTGTGAGGGGACCAGAGCAGGACTTGCACCACTCACCACTGGACCCGGTCTGCCGTCTAACCCATGAGCCCCCTGTGTAGCGTTGTACATAGTTAGAGAGCAGAGATGATGGGGAGATGGTGGGAGGAAGGTGGGGTGGAGGGTGGGGTTGGGATGGGGAGGTGGGGGGTGAGTGAAGCTGTGACTCAAGTGACATAAAAAACATATTCAGATGATGACAAGTGAGGGGTGATGAAGTGCTGGAGGTGGAGGTAAAGTGAGTGACAGTAATCGTGAGTAACTTCTACTGGTCATGTCGATGATGACATCAAGTCTACAGCCATGTCACCTTCATAGCAGTGCTAGTTTGACCACACTTCATCACTGTCATGATACAACATCACAACATCAACTCTTTTTTAAAGGGTCAGTCTGGTGTTTTTCTGTATATTATTGTCAACAAATCCCTTGATAAGACCAACTCCACTGATGTGTTGGTCTATCTCAAATACTTGCAGACTGTTCTACTCTGTCTGTGGCTCTCAGCCCTGAGCCCACTGGTTCTTACTGAAGAAATAACCTAAAAACACCTCACAAATATATAGTTTCATCTATGACGGCTCAGAAATGTCATAAAACAGCTGCTCTCTGCTGCTCACACAGGAGGTAAAAGTGCATTTATGTGGGACTATTTTCAGCTGTGGATGAATCCACATTTGGTTAAGTGAGTACTTGGGGCAGCAGGAGAATGTATGTGGGACTGAGTCAAAATAAACTACAGCATGTGTGCTCATTGTAATTTAGGAATATGTCAGCCAATGCAACAGTATGGCTTACTGATGTGTTTTGGACAACAATGGAGCTTTGTGGCACAGAGGAAGAAGATATGTCAGGATTCAGATACACACACTAGGATTGTTGGAGCAGGTCATTTCAAAAGGATTTGTTAGCAATAGAGAACAAAGAATATCACCAGACTTTAAGGGAAGGATTTGAATGTCACTTTAAGGTCTGACTTAAGGTCTGTTTTTACCTGGGGATGACTTTATAGACCATATTCACATTTTCCTCGGATGTCACTCAGGGTGAGAAGCTTGAATGCTGCGATAATGTCATGCTGCTCTTCTCTAGGTTGCAAGTGGTATGAATGTAGGTAATCTGACAAATTGTTATGATTGAATCACTTTCTAATTGATCAGCGACCGCAAAGACCATGGATAGTGAAAATCTGGAGGGATATCAGGCCATCTTTCATCAAGATATTTGATAACCCATTAGTCATTGTTAAGTTACACAATAGCTTACGTCAGCATTCAACCAGCTAACATTACTATTATAGTGTTACACTGTATGATAGGAAAGGCGTGAATTGATTCTAAAATATCAAGTCTGGAGTACTTACAGGGAGTCCAAGATGGCCTCTGTCTCCCTTGTCACCCTTCTGACCTGTCGCTCCCTTTTCTCCTCTGATGCCTATGCCTGGCTCTCCCTAAAAGACAGAGTAATAAAAAAAACCTTTCTTACATTTTCTTACATTTTCATGCACAGAATGGCTGTAATGTGTGTGTGTATATATATATATATATATATGTATTTATATATATACACATTACAGCCATTCTGTTATATATAACACAACATGTTAACATATGTATGTGTATATATATATATATATATATATATATATATATATATATATATACATATATATATATACATATATATATATACATATACATATATACATATATATACATATATATACACATATACACACATATACATATATATATATACATATATGTATATATGGAGGCACATTCAATAAAGGAAAATAATGAGGAAAATAACATCTTACCTTTGGCCCTGAAGATCCTTGGGATCCCTGGATGGAACAAATAAAAAAAAGTGTGATTACTGACTGAATAGAAGACATACAAGTTTGGCATGTTTGAGCCACATCTATGAGTGGGGCATCAGGTAAAGGTCCAAGTTGTAAAACATGGAATTTGAATGTAGCTCCAAAACATCAGGGGGCAGGATATCATCAGAGCAACCACCAACTGCTGCTCTTAGCTGGATAACCTGGCTGTAGTTAGCTACTGTTAACTAATTTGTTCAGTAAGCTGTGAAGGTAATAGGCCTATTAGCTGACAGGAGTCTGTCTGGACCGTGGCACAGGCTCACGGAGGGAGTCATCGCATGCAACTGAGCTCAGCTAAAAACAGTGAACACAGCTGGACAGCAGACTGGGACTGAACACAGCCTCTCAGGGTGACGCTGGTCAGTGTTTTATTTCTTAAAGAACAAAAGCTGACATTTTTGGTCAACATCACAGGAACTTCAGAGGCACTAACACTTGAACTACTAGAACTAGATGCCAGGGCAGAATCGCTTGTTGACACGACACATTAGCCGTCTGTCAAAGTTGTACATGCTCAAATGGCCATGGTTGGGCTGGCGTGTTCGGGGGCGCATCGGGGGTAGCGGGATGGTTGTCCATGACGTGCTTGTGCCATATGAGCACTGCCTTCCTTGGCACAAACACCCACCCACTCTGTGAAGCATTTGAGTGCTGCCAGGGCAAGCCAGTCAGAGGCAGTGTTGGCTTAGCATGTCATGACATGTTTCATGCCTTTTTTCAAAGAAAAATAAAATAAAATTTATATTATATAGGTCTTTTTTATAAAAAAAAATATTGCATGTTATTGGCCAAAATTGTAGTTTGTAAATTGAGTAGTTAAACTACAAAAAATGACCCAAAAAGTAGTTGAAATACTTGACGCAGCACAAAATATGAATGTAGTTTAACTACCAGCAAGTTACAGCAAATTGTAGTTAAGCTATGTAGTTCAACTACATGTAGTTTAAGTCTCCCCAACACTGGAGGTGAAGTGGGACAAGGAGAGAGGCGAACATCAGCAAAAGTAAAAAACTCTGTGTATAGCTGGAATAATTTTGCATTTTGCTTGAGGATTTATTTCAAACCAGATGTGGTTGTTGATTATGGAGAGAAGAAACCAGACTGTTTTGCTATTTTGGTAAGTAACAAGGCAAGTCTTGGCTCGGTAAGGGAGATAAAACTTGAAGTTGGTCAGTCACTTTGGATGCAGATACTAAAATGTGTTACACCAGTTTCTGTATGAAGGGCCCCACACACTGAGGGTCCCCTCAACAGGTTCTCACTTATTTTACCTAATTAGACCTCTACTTAGATCTTATCACCTATCATCTATCCCAAAGTGTGACATCTTTATCGTTCTTGCTAATTTGTTAAGTTTGGAGATATCCTGTAATTCTAAACATGAATCTGCCCAGCTTCAACCTGAGCAGAGGCTTAATCAGCCAAATGAACTGAAAACTTTTTGGAGGTGTGTGAAAATTTTAGGCATGAGGTAGTTTTTAGATTTAGGATTTGAATAACTTATTTGACTCACTGCTGGGCCAACTGGTCCTGGAGGTCCTGGGGGCCCTGGAGGACCATAGATCTAAATACAGACACACACAAACACAAGAGACAGGTTTTTAATTCAGACAATATTACTCATAAAACAATTTGTGCTCTCATTGCACTGATCAGACCTGTGGGCTAACGGCTGACCCTTACCATTTCTGACCTTCCTCCTTCTCCAGATTCACCTTTAGGACCCTGTGACAATAGGTGGCAAAGACAAAGAAGGACACAATATTGACAATATATTCCTTCATTAGACAAATTATTAAGTGAATGAAAAATGAAGTAGCACAACACTTTTCACACAGCACTGGGGGTGAATACAAAATGCATCGCACTGTTCCCCGTTTGCCAGGTCAGACACTGCATCCACAGAGATGCAGCCTGAGGGGCACCATTGCGTACCATTGCACCAGGTAATCCAATAGGGCCAGGGGCCCCTGTAGCCCCCTTTTCACCCGTAGGGCCATCTAAACCCTACAGAACAAGGAAGGGGAGATAAAACATCACAATAACAGGGACTATTGATCTTCATGTTAGAGTCAAAGCATTAAAGACAAATGAGAAAGTTTTGTTTTGATCCAATCTTTGTATTCTCCACACCAGTCAGCAGCAGGGGCACTTCTTTTTACTATTTGAAATGAAAATCTAAAATTTTCAGAGCTGTTGAAGCAGTCCATGTTAAGCAAAGACCATAATTTTTACGTGCCCTGCATGTTTTTATTTTAATATTTCGATCGGTTTTCAAGGGCCTATCCCCTAAACTCCCTTTATGCCCTTGTGTAGTTCCCATTTTGTGTTTTACTTGTGTGGGTAGCTAAGTCTCAGTCTTAGTTAGCCACTACTGCTGTGGCTAACTCCAAAAGTGAAGTTCCTTCACAGCAACTGCTGGTGGTCCATTATATACCAGGACTTATCAAGTTCCATCAATGAGGACTTGTTCTATAGAGTGCTGCAGGGACGACCTATTTTTGTTGGCTAACCAGGAAGTTAGCATCGCCCTGGTTCCCCCCACAAAAGCCCTATGAGATTTTTTAGTTGGATATTGTATTGGATTGAAGCTTATGATACTCACAAGATAATCTTCACAGATGAAATTTTAACGAGTCTTAATGGAATCGCCGGAAGTTAAAAGCTAATGTTAGGCTATAAACAAAGGGGCCGCACGACTCCAACATTACCAATAAGTGTCATACTACACAATTACTATACAGGTTTTCTATAAACTGATCAATGTACAGTTGTAAAGTCAGAGTTAGAATAGTTTGTAACTGAAGTGGGCCTGTAAAGACGGACTAGTGAGTAGATGAATCTCTGTAGTCTCATTTAGACACTTAGCAACCGTGTTTTTTAAGACACGTAAACCCTTTACGATTTAAACATGGGGAATGTACTGATGTTTTTTATGCTGTTAAACAAAAGGTGAACATATCTTAAGATTGTGTTAAGCACAGACATTATTTCAGGTATTTAACCAAAAACTAATTAAAAAAACCCACAGACTTTAAGATGAGGGACCCTGAGGTGCAAAAAGTCTGACTGATTTCTGGATCTTTTCTGTGGCACTCTATTGGAGCACAATGTTTCAAATTCCATACTCAGATGAGGAAAGTAAATAAATAGGCTACATTAACATTTTATTTGAGGGACTTGTACTTTACTCCAGCGTTTCTGTTTTAAACTACCCAACAGTGTATAAAGAGGTTAAAATCAATGTTATAATGCTTCTTATACATTAATATGTGAGTGACCAATATTACACATTGAATAAAAAATGGAACACTCTAAAAGGGCTAATATGCATAATGATTAATTCTGCTTGTGATACTTGCTTATGTTTAGTTTACTGAACTTTGAGTGCAGGACTTTTAGTTGCAATGGAATATTTTTATATTGTTGAGTTGATTAGCTTTTCTATCAATGACCATCTTCCACAGGCTCACTCACATATTCCCGCAGAACAGCAAGTAAGATGAGTTGATAACTCATGACGACATGCTGTCTGCAAACATTACTTGGAAAGTGCACAATACAAGGACGTGATGGGACCATATAGAAATGGTCGGGATGACATTACTAATAATAAAAACTGAGCATCTTACTTGTTACTCAAGAGCATTCCTTAACTGCCTGCTGGGTTTTCTGAATTTTATTTCAAAGAGTAAAAAGAATAAAACAATAGACCACACTTATAAAGCACCTAGCTATGCACCTTATTGAACAACCCAAACATCCATTTTCTGATGCTGTAGTTTGCTTCTCACCCCACCTCAAGAACAAGCCAACAAACAAACACAACAAGATGTATAAGAGAGATAAAATCACATTTCACCTCACAGGACTAACAGTATTTACTATAGTTAGACCAAGCTATACATAGCATAGCCCTTCACATGGGGGCACATTTGGGATCCATGCCACAGTGAATTAAAAGTTAAACTCAATGTCATTCCTTGGGTCTCTTCTAAGCCAGCAAGTCTCTAATTAGATAATAAGAGTGCAGCTGGGAAAACCGAGGCATTCCCTCTGGATAATGACAGATGTTGGACTATGTGGTCAGGGAACCCCAGGCTGGGATATCATGTGGTGTGGTGTGTGCTTAACACAGTCACTCACAGGTGATCCAGATGGACCAATGTCTCCCTTGTCTCCCTTGGGTCCTGGGAAGCCCATGACACCACCCTCCCCTCTGGGACCTTCAGGACCAGCTAGACCTGCAGGACCAGGCTCTCCAGGCTTCCCTCTGGGTCCCTGAAAACACATGATGTCTCAATTTTTCCTGAAGGAAGCTATGATATATTTTACATTAAATCTACAATGGGGAGCTTTGATCATTACTCCTACACAGGCTTCTATCACAATATTGATGTAACAATTAAAGTGACTGTCTGTTCATAAGGATACTAATAACTAAGTATTACCTTCTCTCCGTCCAGTCCTGGTGCACCTGGTAGACCCACTTCTCCCTGAGGACACACCAAGGCTGGATTACCATGAGGAAAAGCAGACAACTGCACCAGGGCAAGTTCATCCAGGGTCTCCAGTTCACTGTATGTCATTTAGTTTCTAGTACTTTCATTGATTGCAAATTTGTTCGTGGCTGTTCAGAACAAAATCAACCCTGCGTTTAAACACTAAAAGGGGTGTTGCTTCTGGTACTGCTATGACATGAAATACAATTAAATTTCCTGTTTGAGGAACAGAACCATAAATTCAAAGACTTCACAGATGGCAGTGGCTCATAGTACAGATAGGATTCCAACTCTGGAAACAGTGGAAATACTGCATTCACATTACAAAGTAATCCACCAGGAATGTGTGTTTACCATGTATGAGTGTTGACCAACACTTCCTGGGGGACGTCACAAAGTGAACTGGGGTCAATGTTTTTGCCAGTGTTTTGGGCAATCAATCAACCAACCAACCAACCAACTAGGCCTGTCACGATAATCAATAAATCAATTAATCATACGATAAATTAAAATGAGCTCGATAATTTTGCCGGCCTCGATAATTTCCATTTGCATGCTTGTTTGTTTTCCTCGTGTCTCTCACTAGAACCCTCTTGTCAGTCACTAGCCCCATTCACGCAGCCGTTTGCATGCGGGGATACTGCGCCAATTCTCCGCATCCGCCTTTGTGTGAAAGTTTCAGATGCGGTGAGGGGTGAAATTTCGCTGCGCCTCCGGAGGTAGTATCAGAGGCGAACCGAGCCGGCGGCGCGGAGCGAGGGCGTGTTGATCTGATGGTGTTGGTGTCTGATAACTCTACAGATCATTCACTCAACAAAAAAATAATATGTAATATTTAAAAATAAATGTCCCACAAAGCAACGTTACAGGACCAAACAACAGGAACGTAGTAACTGGTCGTGTCTTTGGCAACTTATGTGAGGAAAAAAATACCGCAGTTATT